>NC_068448.1:36970084-36980084 GCF_023373465.1 Oncorhynchus keta | reverse complement strand
TTGAAAAAAGAGATCCCAGGGATGTGTGTGTGCTCTATTCCCCCGCCTGCAAAATGGGAGCAGGCAACAGAGGGCGCCTGCACATAGCAGGACGCACCGCCACTCCCTGTCGCACAGCAGAGCGTGTGCACGCACGCACACGCTCAGAGGGAACCGATGACTATCAACCAGTGCAAGTCGACATCATTTGTAGGCTCGTCACCACACACAGGGTTGTTCAGGTGGGAGCTCGGGAACTTGGCCGACGACTGTCTCTCTAGTCTCGCCTCTCTGCCTGTTTATGTGACCGACGGGATTGGAACCTGGGTCGCCTGCACGGGTTGCTAGCTCGAGTCTTCAGGTCTTCCTTCATGACACTGGGGTGCTGAGAGGGAAGGGTATAATTCTCCACCGGAAGACACTGTGTCTGTCTGGGGGACGGCTCATATATTATTCCTCCCAGCATGTGTGCGTAGTCCTCTGTAGCTCAGTTGGTAAAGTATGGCGCTTGCAATGCCAAGATAATGGGTTCAATTCCCAGGACCACCCATACATAAAATTTATGTGCGCATGACTGTAAGTCGCTTTGGATAAAAGTGTCTGCAAAATGGCATATTATTATTATGTGTCAGGGCCTGGTGTATTTTTATCTCAGGGTATACCACAGGACCTGACATAGAGAGAGCTCTACACAGAACATCTCTTTCATGATATTGTCAGAACTAGCTCAACTTGTATTAACCCTAACTAGCCCTGACCACTACAGTGCAGAGGGCCAACATTTGGGATCTTTATCCTTACAGTACATACCAACAAAGATAAAGTAGCATCTTGAATAATTGAAGCGAGAAATTTCAAAAGCAGGCCTAATCTTGCTGTCATACTTCCCCCATGTTTTACTTGCCATGTTCTGTAAGGGTTTTGGCTGCCATGTTCTGTAAGGGGTTTGGCTGCCATGTTCTGTAAGGGTTTTGGCTGCCATGTTCTGTAAGGGGTTTGGCTGCCATGTTCTGTAAGGGGTTTGGCTGCCATGTTCTGTAAGGGGTTTGGCTGCCATGTTCTGTAAGGGGTTTGGCTGCCATGTTCTGTAAGGGGTTTGGCTGCCATGTTCTGTAAGGGGTTTGGCTGCCATGTTCTGTAAGGGGTTTGGCTGCCATGTTCTGTAAGGGGTTTGGCTGCCATGTTCTGTAAGGCTTTTGGCTGCCATGTCCTGTAAGGGTTTTGGCTGCCATGTTCTGTAAGGGTTTTGGCTGCCATGTCCTGTAAGGGTTTTGGCTGCCATGTTCTGTAAGGGTTTTGGTTGCCATGTCCTGTAAGGGCTTTGGCTGCCATGTTCTGTAAGGGTTTTGGCTGCCATGTTCTGTAAGGGGTTTGGCTGCCATGTTCTGTAAGGGGTTTGGCTGCCATGTTCTGTAAGGGTTTTGGCTGCCATGTTCTGTAAGGCTTTTGGCTGCCATGTCCTGTAAGGGTTTTGGCTGCCATGTTCTGTAAGGGTTTTGGCTGCCATGTCCTGTAAGGGTTTTGGCTGCCATGTTCTGTAAGGGTTTTGGTTGCCATGTCCTGTAAGGGCTTTGGCTGCCATGTTCTGTAAGGGTTTTGGCTGCCATGTTCTGTAAGGGTTTTGGCTGCCATGTCCTGTAAGGGTTTTGGTTGCCATGTCCTGTAAGGTTTTTGGCTGCCATGTCCTGTAAGGGTTTTGGCTGCCATGTTCTGTAAGGGTTTTGGCTGCCATGTCCTGTAAGGGTTTTGGCTGCCATGTCCTGTAAGGGTTTTGGCTGCCATGTCCTGTAAGGGTTTTGGCTGCCATGTTCTGTAAGGTTTTTGGCTGCCATGTTCTGTAAGGGTTTTGGCTGCCATGTTCTGTAAGGCTTTTGGCTGCCATGTTCTGTAAGGGTTTTGGCTGCCATGTTCTGTAAGGGTTTTGGCTGTCATGTTCTGTAAGGGTTTTGGCTGCCATGTCCTGTAAGGGTTTTGGCTGCCATGTCCTGTAAGGGTTTTGGCTGCCATGTCCTGTAAGGGTTTTGGTTGCCATGTCCTGTAAGGGTTTTGGCTGCCATGTTCTGTAAGGGTTTTGGCTGTCATGTTCTGTAAGGGTTTTGGCTGCCATGTCCTGTAAGGGTTTTGGCTGCCATGTTCTGTAAGGGTTTTGGCTGCCATGTTCTGTAAGGGTTTTGGCTGCCATGTTCTGTAAGGGTTTTGGCTGCCATGTCCTGTAAGGGTTTTGGCTGCCATGTTCTGTAAGGGTTTTGGCTGCCATGTTCTGTAAGGGGTTTGGCTGCCATGTTCTGTAAGGGTTTTGGCTGCCATGTTCTGTGTGGGTTGCCATGTTGTGGCAGGCAGTGTGTTACTCGGCCTTCTCCTGCTCTTCCCTCCCTCCCCTCTAGTGAAAAGCTCTCTCTGTCTGGCCTGGTGGTGGAAGTGGCTCTGAAACGCAGCTCAATACTCAGTTCAGCCAGGATAACCCTCATATCCTGATTGCCGGCATAACGCGCTCTCTGTAACACGTCGGCAATAACAAAGGCAATACGCAGCGGCGGTGGCCTGTAAGCGGCTTTGCGTTGTGTAGTAGGGGATTGGGAGAAAAGAGCTAAGCTAAGCTAAGTCCTAGCGCCCTCCTAACATTTGCTAATGTCATGAGCAAACTGCACATGCAGGACTGATAAGAGCCCATTAATCAAATCAAATCAAATCAAAGCAAATCCAATTGTATTTGTCACATACACATGGTTAGCAGATGTTAGTGCGAGTGTAGCGAAATGCTTGTGCAATTAGCTGGACTTGTGTGTAGTTCAACATAATATTGTTATTGAACTGTATTTTCGTGAAGGGTGTGAATTCAAAACGTAAATATTTGTGTTTTTTTGGTATAAGTATTTTGAACACCATTTAGACGTAGCCTTTGTAACAACACACATATGTATATCATTGCTATTAAAAGAAACTGGCATAATCGTTTCAATTCACTAGTGTGTCTCAATCCACAATCTATCTACAATGCTCTCCAAAAGTATTGGGAGAGGGCCAATTCTATTGGGCTCTGTACTCCAGCACTTTGAAACGATACAATGACTATGAAGTTAAAGTGCAAACTGTCAGCTTTAATTTGAGGATATTTTTTATCCTTGTCGGGTGAACCGTTTAGAAATTACACCACTTTTTGTACATAGTCCCTCCATTTTAGGGGACCAAAGGTATTGGGACAAATTCACGTATATATGTATATTAAAGTAGTAAAAAGTTGTATTTGGTCTCATATTCCTAGCCCACAATGATTACATCAAGCTTGTGACTCTACAAACTTGTTGGATGCATTTGCTGTTTGTTTTGGTTGTGTTTCAGATCATTTTGTGCCCGATAGATATTAATGGTAAATAATGTATTGTGTCATTTTGGAGTCACTTTTATTGTAAATAACAATAGAATATGTTTCTGAACAATTTGACATTAATGTGGATGCTACCATGATTACGGATAATCCTGAATAAATCGTGCGTAATGATGACGCACAAATATCCTACCTCCAAGACATGCTAACCTCCCCTGTTCTTGTAATGGTGAGAGGTTAGCATGTCTTGGGGGTATGATATTTGTGCATCTGTAACTTTCTCACTCATCATTATTCATGATTTATTCAGGATTATCTGTAATCATGGAAGCATCCACATGAATGTAGAAGTGTTTATTTTGGGCACCAAATCATCTGAAACACAACCAAAACAAATGTTAAAAATCTCTTTATAGGCGTGTGTCTCAATCTACCGTCAGAAAGAAGAGGAATGGCCACATAGGACTGGGTTTACGGCCCTGGGTCATGGCAGGGGCCTTTGTCTCTCTGGCAGGGCCCTCTGTGTGGCCCTCCTGGCAGATTGATGGCCCCTCAAGAGCAGTGTGGAGAGAAAGGAGCTTTTAAATAAGCAGCTGATTCTGCTGGATGGAGTGAGTGGCCCGCTCCGCCTCTCCTCTCCCCTCTGACATGTCTATGAATATCTATTTTATTATTGCTATTGACCCATACGCCATAAAGAAAGCGGGGGGCTACCGCATATCTCAACCCTCAGGATGCGGCTACTATAGGGCAAGGGAGAGTGTGTGCTCGTAAATGCACACACACACACACACACCCAAATAAATGAATGGAATGTCCATCCGCATTTATAGTTACACACTTGTATGCCAAATAGACTGCTGAATTCCCAAGCACAGTGCATGCTTGGTGTGTGTGTGTATGTGTCAGTATGTGTGTGTGTGTGTGTGTGTGTGTGTGTGTGTGTGTGTGTGTGTGTGTGTGTGTGTGTGTGTGTGTGTGTGTGTGTGTGTGTGTGTGTGTGTGTGTGTGTGTGTGTGTGTGTGTGTGTGTGTGTGTGTGTGTGTGTACATCAACACAGAGAGAACTCATTTGTCTTCTGTCCTATTCATGTCATTATGGCTTTTGTGGCGATTGACTAACTGCCCAGTAATGTTAGAATACAAAAATAGGTTATTGTCTGTCTGACCAGCCACTCTATTGCAGAGACATTTGTGTTGTGTTACAATGACCTGGGGAAAATGGAAACATTGGACTGAATTTGCATTTTGTTTGTGCGGCTTTGTACATTCTCTAAAACAAATATGTCCCTGAGCGTACACACGCACACGCGCACACACACACGCACGCGCACACACACACACACACACACACACACACACACACACACACACACACACACACACACACACACACACACACACACACACACACACACACACACACACAAAACTATTCCTATCTCACAGTAACCCTCGAACCCTCGCTCCCTTACACTCAGATACACTCTGAACACACACACACCCAAACTCACACACACATGACTGAAAGTTGAGGGGGGGGGGGCTGCCCTTTTGGCGTGAGGTCTGTGATGGCCTTACACTACGCTAAAGGAAGTCAGACAGACCAGGTTAGGGGACAGTCTGGACCTGGCCTGTGGCGGTTGCTCTCCTCTCTGCAGCTCGTCCCCGTGTGTCAGTGGAGCTCTGAGGGGACACTTTGATGAATGGCCAGTTTATGGTGCTGTCAGGCCCTGGGTGTCTGTGGGGAAATAGCCAGGGTTGGCCCCAGGGCCAGCTGATTGCAAACCTGTGGCCTGGCCCATGATCAATCAAACTGATTGGCTATGGCAAATATGGTTACTGATAGCAGAAGGAGGGAGGGAGGGAAGATTGGTGTGTGTGTATGTGTGTGTGTGTCAGTAGCGTAGCCAGAATTTCATTGGTGGTTGTGCCTGTAGAAATTTGAGTGGACAAAAAAAAGCAAGAGAACAAATGTTCAGTTGTATAGCTAATCTCATGGTTTTCTACACATTTTGCCATGAGGCTAAGAGAGCGTTGTGCATTTTTAAAGCCAATTAAAGCTAAAATATAGGTGTGTTGACTGTGATAAAGGCACTGGATTGTGAGCTGTCTGTTTTGCTAAATGTTAAGTAGGCTGTGGCATGGTGCACATAGCCATAGAAGCAGAGTGACATGCCTCAATGCAGTCATATTCAAGGTTTATTGGGGGTCTAGCTTTCAGTTAGTTGTTTTTGGCCACCCATCCCATGAGAGTGAATGTCATTCCAGTTCATCAGAGTGTTATTCCAGTGCACTGCTAGCGATCACTTCTATCTGAGGGTGTTTGCATGTTTAGGTAAAAAGACTAAACATTTCCTGTTTGGAACACTGACAAGTAGAGAGCATAATTTGTATTTCATTTATTTCTCTCAATCTGTTTGGGTGGGCCTGGCCGCCCAGTGGGTGGGCCCGGGCCCACCCGTGCCTATGCGGCTTGTGTGTGTTGCACATAGAGGGTCCGGGGTCACTAAATGGAACATGAAAGAATGAAAATGGCCCCAGCCGCGGACCTGTTAAGATCTCACAGGGGGGTGGGTAGGCTTTCCCAGGGCTCAACATACACCTTTACACTCTCTGAGGGTGACTTTGTTCAAATGAAGGTAGACACCCAACTGCTCTACTGTATATTGTAGCATTTTGTGTGTGTGAGTGAGTGAGTGAGTGAGTGAGTGAGTGAGTGAGTGAGTGAGTGAGTGAGAGAGAGAGAGAGAGAGAGAGAGAGAGAGAGAGAGAGAGAGAGAGAGAGAGAGAGAGAGAGAGAGAGAGAGAGAGTGGAGTGAGTGAGTGAGTGAGTGAGTGAGTGAGTGAGTGAGTGAGTGAGTGAGTGAGTGAGTGAGTGAGTGAGTGTACATCTATTAAACCGTGCTGTTTCAGATTTCAAATGTTTTTTCCTTTGATGGCAAAACAGAAATAGGGATTTTATAGGTGTGCATGGTCAATGACCAAAATGTCAAATCTAACATTATATTTGATACTTTAAATGATCACTAAACCTTAATTGATTATTTGTCTTTTGGATGCTAATGCTGTAATTCTGTCCATTTTAGGTGGATATAGAACATTCTATAAGTGTTGCACATCTTATCTTCGTTCATTGATCAAAAATGTATTTTTGACCTTTAAAAACATTAGTGCACATTGCTAGTGGCACCTGGTTTTACATCGACGCTTTGACACAGGGGTCATTTTTAATATGCTTTGATCTCCCAGCTGGGAGTGTGTGTGTTTGTGCTTCACCAAGCATGTCCTGTTTTGGGACCGGGGGACATGGTGTGTGAACTATCAAATTGTCCTTTAATAGCCTCTCATTCTTCTCATCTCAATATCTATCTCACTGCCCCAGGGGGAGAGGGAAGGGGAGAGAGGGGGGAGAGAGAGAGACACACACAGAAGGAAAAAGAGGAAAGACGAAGAGGGAGAGGAAGGCATGTCATTTCCTATGTCTCACGACATCTCCATTAAGTCATGGCCAGAATACCAGTCCTGCCACTTATTAAATCATCATCATTTAGTAAGTGCAAAACTGTCTCTTCATTGAGGATCTTCAGAACCTCATCTTGGATGAGAGGTGCAAAAAGCAGAACAAGAATCTGCTCTAAAACATCCCTCCATCTGTGTATCCTTCCCTAGTCTGAGCAGGGTAGAGTATAATTTACACCAACACGAGAGAATGGAATCAAAGTCAATTTCATTATTATTCCCCCTCCCCCCCACCTTTTTTTTCTCTCTGCCCCGCCCCCGTCAATCATTGTCGGCTGAAAAACAAGTCTTAAGTGCAGAGCTGGGGCGTTAGGCTAGCTGCACGCAGGGGCATCCCTGCCGTTCCAGGATTACAGGCAGGCCCGGAGACGCCGGCGGAGAAAAGCAGGACTCTCTCATTAGCTGCGAGGTAGCGGCCGGCCTCGTGGGCAGGTGCTACTGTAATTAACCATTGTTTGACTATCAAAAGTCGGCAGCTGATTAAATGGGCCTAAATGCAGTCGAGCACTTTCCTTCCCCCTTTCACCCTGTAATTTCAAAGACTCGCGACCCGCTGGGGGCCCTTTCAGCCTCGAGACGCCGCTTGCGCTGCTGGCCCCGCTAAGAGCCTGTTGCCAGCAGTAATCAAAACTGAAAATCTTACGAAGAAAAAAATTATAATGATGAAAAAGGAGAAAAAAAATACATTGGGGGCTTTTTTGGGTCGCGGGCTCAAGCAGAGACCTTCCATTAGAAACGGCTTGGCGATGGCCGGCGAGGCGGCGAGAAATGTGGCGTCTTAAGGCAAGTGAATGGCATCTCTTTAGTGATTAGAGCGGCAATAATGAGCACCCCCACGACTCTGGTGCTAAGTCCATTTCATTGCTAATTCATTTACGTGCCATGTCAGACGTACTTGACACGAGTCACCCGCTAAGAAGTGGTGTTTGTCAAGCAGGTATGGCCCATTACGGTGGGGATCTGAAATCACACTGACAATGGCGTGTGTGTGGTAGGGGGTTCGTGTGTGTGGTAGGGGGTTAGTTAGGGCTTGGGTGAGAGGCAATCGCATTAGCAAGATAACACCACGCAGAGTTATCCTGAGCTCACCCGCCGCGATTTTTAATCAATGCACTTTTTATTACGACTTTATTGTGAAACGAAGCCGTTCTCCGCTGATTCACTGTTTCCGACGTGAAAATTCCTCATGCTGATCAAACGTGGGGGGAGAAAACTGCTGACTTTGTGAGGGTAACAGTGGAGTCTAACAATATTTCCAGCTCACCTTTGTCACAGGGGATTCTTTCACAGAACAATGCCGTTTATATTAGAATAAATATCAGCCCTACTGGAATACGGATCTCGTCGGTATGAGAATGGATTGTATCGTCCGTCTACTTGCTGTATTCCCTATTGTGAATGATTGCTAAATAATCACTTGGATCTCTCTGCCTAATGTAGTGGATCAGAGGCACCCGAGGGACATCATTTGATAGGATAATAGCCTGGTATCAGTAGCTGTATTCTCACCTCCCATGTCACCCTGTCTGGGAATGATGATGCGTGAGGCTCTAGCTTTGCCCATAGTGCCTCGGTGTCCTTTTGAACGTCTTGTAGAAAGGAACGTATAATCTCAATGGGATCACCTGTATAAATAAAGATTAAATAAGCGAGAAAGTAATTACATCTATTCTACCATTCTCTCACCACAACTGACCTTATGACCTGATCCAAATAACAAATGCATCATAATAATCGAATGGAATAGAATAAACATGGTATTGTTTAACACTTTGACTAGGCAGAGGGTAAAGTCTTGGGGTGAATGACTCTGAACACCGAAGCCATTTTGTCCATCAACCCCGAACGTGTCTCTACGCAATACAGGACTAGCGGTTATGGATGAACACATCAACATAGCATGGTCTCTCTCTCTCTCTCTCTCTCTCTCTCTCTCTCTCTCTCTCTCTCTCTCTCTCTCTCTCTCTCTCTCTCTCTCTCTCTCTCTCTCTCTCTCTCTCTCTCTCTCTCTCTCTCTCTCTCTCTCTCTCTCTCTCTCTCTCTCTCTCTCTCTCCTCTCTCTCTCTCTCTCTCTCTCTCTCTCTCTCTCTCTCTCTCTCTCTCTCTCTCTCTCTCTCTCTCTCTCTCTCTCTCTCTCTCTCTCTCTCTCTCTCCCTCTCTCTCTCTCTCTCTCTCTCTCTCTCTCTCTCTCTCTCTCTCTCTCATCCTCTCCCTTCTTGTCGCAGTATGCCCTCGTCTCGTGATCTCTTCCCTCGGACAGTGTCAAAGAAGATGCTTCCCAGATCCACCGCAGACATGAATAGTGTAAAAACGCGGCCTTCACAGTGTATTTAGTTGAATAAGGCGATTATCCGGTGTGAATTCACACAGAGTGACACGGGGACTGGTCTCTGGGGGATGGTGGTGTGTGTGTTTGGAGGGGGGTCCCCCCCCTCTTCCCCTTGCCTCTCAAGGTCCCCCCCTACTTGGCCTAATCATTGTTTCTCCATCAGATAATTCCCTGTGTCGTTTGTCGTCGCCGCGGTAGCGTGTTAATTACCCCTTGCCGTGGCAACGAGCCGCTCTTCCTTGTAATGGCTTAATTAGGGGTGACGAGCCTTGCCGCTTGTTTACTCAATTAGCCCCTCTTCTTTCATTAGCTTCATTATCACAGGAAGTCAACTGTCCTCCTTGATATCCCCCCCCCCCTTGTTGTTGTTGTATTAGCATGCTGAATGAAGGATGGCTGCCAGGCTAGCTGCTTTGTTGTTGTATTAGCATGCTGAATGAAGGATGGCTGGCAGGCTAGCTGCTTTGTTGTTGTATTAGCATGCTGAATGAAGGATGGCTGGCAGGCTAGTTGCTTTGTTGTTGTATTAGCATGCTGAATGAAGGATGGCTGGCAGGCTAGTTGCTTTGTTGTTGTATTAGCATGCTGAATGAAGGATGGCTGGCAGGCTAGCTGCTTTGTTGTTGTATTAGCATGCTGAATGAAGGATGGCTGGCAGGCTAGCTGCGATGTTGTTGTATTAGCATGCTGAATGAAGGATGGCTGGCATGCTAGCTGCTTTGTTGTTGTATTAGCATGCTGAATGAAGGATGGCTGGCAGGCTAGCTGCTTTGTTGTTGTATTAGCATGATGAATGAAGGATGGCTGGCAGGCTAGCTGCGTGGTGGGAGAGGAGGATGACACTGT
>NC_068448.1:36935084-36965084 GCF_023373465.1 Oncorhynchus keta | reverse complement strand
CTAGTGTATATTTGGAATGAGGGATCTCAAAAAACATAACATATCAGCCAGAACCATTCAAATGTAACAGAGCTGCCGGAGAGGAAAGAAATGCTATTATCATCAAGTCATCTCATAGCGGGCCTAGAAGCCCCAAATATTAGTTTTACACATCCCTCCGCTCACGCTGACAGAGAAGGCTAAATGATTTAAATGACTGGGTGTTTTTCTCTCTGTCTGTGGAGGGTGAAAGGGTCTCTTTCCACCGAACTCCAACGGAAAAAGCCTGATTTTGATTCTGTTCAGACCGAGAGTAGCCATTTATGCCACCATAACAAATCAAATCAAAGTGTATTGGTCACGAACACAGTTCAGCAGATGTTATAGATGGTGCAGCGAAATGTTTATGTTACCAGCTCATAACAATACAGTACAATGTCAAACAAGTACACCAATAATCTACATGAAAATTATGATAAACAAGACATTTTGAAATGTCGGAAGGAATCCAAATAACAGTAGTCGAAATGCAATCTATACGTAGATATACTAAGAATGATATGTTCAGCAGTAGATATACTAAGAATGATATGTCCAGCAGTAGATATACTAAGAATGATATGTTCAGCAGCAGATATACTAAGAATGATATGTCCAGCAGTAGATATACTAAGAATGATATGTTCAGCAGTAGATATACTAAGAATGATATGTCCAGCAGTAGATATACTAAGAATGATATGTTCAGCAGTAGATATACTAAGAATGATATGTTCAGCAGTAGATATACTAAGAATGATATGTCCAGCAGTAGATATACTAAGAATGATATGTTCAGCAGTAGATATACTAAGAATGATATGTTCAGCAGCAGATATACTAAGAATGATATGTTCAGCAGCAGATATACTAAGAATGATATGTTCAGCAGCAGATATACTAAGAATGATATGTTCAGCAGCAGATATTAAGAATGATATGTTCAGCAGTAGATATACTAAGAATGATATGTTCAGCAGCAGATATACTAAGAATGATATGTTCAGCAGCAGATATACTAAGAATGATATGTTCAGCAGTAGATATACTAAGAATGATATGTTCAGATATACTAAGAATGATATGTTCAGCAGCAGATATATTAAGAATGATATGTTCAGCAGCAGATATACTAAGAATGATATGTTCAGCAGTAGATATACTAAGAATGATATGTTCAGCAGTAGATATACTAAGAATGATATGTTCAGCAGTAGATATACTAAGAATGATATGTTCAGCAGCAGATATACTAAGAATGATATGTTCAGCAGTAGATATACTAAGAATGATATGTTCAGCAGTAGATATACTAAGAATGATATGTTCAGCAGTAGATATACTAAGAATGATATGTTCAGCAGCAGATATACTAAGAATGATATGTTCAGCAACAGATATACTAAGAATGATATGTTCAGCAACAGATATACTAAGAATGATATGTTCAGCAACAGATATTAAGAATGATATGTTCAGCAACAGATATACTAAGAATGATATGTTCAGCAACAGATATACTAAGAATGATATGTTCAGCAACAGATATTAAGAATGATATGTTCAGCAGTAGATATACTAAGAATGATATGTTCAGCAGTAGATATACTAAGAATGATATGTTCAGCAGCAGATATATTAAGAATGATATGTTCAGCAGCAGATATACTAAGAATGATATGTTCAGCAGTAGATATACTAAGAATGATATGTTCAGCAGTAGATATACTAAGAATGATATGTTCAGCAGTAGATATACTAAGAATGATATGTTCAGCAGCAGATATACTAAGAATGATAAGTTCAGCAGCAGATATACTAAGAATGATATGTTCAGCAGCAGATATACTAAGAATGATATGTTCAGCAGTAGATACACTAAGAATGATATGTTCAGCAGCAGATATACTAAGAATGATATGTTCAGCAGTAGATACACTAAGAATGATATGTTCAGCAGTAGATATACTAAGAATTATATGTTCAGCAGCAGATATACTAAGAATGATATGTTCAGCAGTAGATATATTAGAGTCAGCGATGTCAATAATCCAGTATGTAAATAAATGAACAGTGTAAATAAAACGCAATGTTCAGTAGTATAAATATTAGAATGAGCTACGTGAAGAATACAGTATATAAAAATAGACAGTACAAAACCCCTTGGCAGAATATAAATAAATGTAGGAAATGAGCTTCCGGGCCTGAGCAGAATATAAATAACATCCTGTATACTGTGAATGGTGTGAATAGACATTATGTAAATAGAAAAGGTGTGTAAAGCACTAGTTATATAGGATGACCCTTGACTAGAATAAAGTATATAGATATAAAGTGGGTAAAACCGTACGTCAACACTATTAAAGTGACCAGTGTTCAATGACTATGTACATAGGGCATTGTGTGGACTCCTTGTACATGGCCACCAGTGAAAGTGGAGGATAGACTAATTCCTTTGACAGCCTCACCGGACAGAGCAAGGGGGAAATGTGTGTATGTGAGGGTCGTGGAGGTCTATAGGAGGTCTCCACATTCTTGCGGGCCCCTCTGCTCACCCCCTCAGGGCCAGGGGCCTGGCTTCTCTGTGGCCTGCCTCCCTGCCTGGCAGTATAATTTCCCTCTCCCTGCTACAGATAGTTAACAGCCCCTCCTGTCTTCCCAGCCTGTTTATTCTGCTCTGATTTCCAGCTCCTCTGGGTCATCATTCATCAGCCGCCCATCGCCCCTGGGGAGAAGACCGGGAGCCCCTCTCGTATCCACCCCCCCTACCACCCTACACCCCCGTCACTCGTAACCAGGGGGCATTTCTGATGGCCCACATTATGGGAAACGGGCTGCCCCTGTGGTGTGGCTGGGGTGGCAGTGATTATAATATCCTTCCAGATTATCATTTTAAACAAATTATCATAATTATCAATCAATCATCGTTTTTTTTTTACAGGGCTGGTTTCCCCCGGAGCGGAGAATCGCTTCTGTGACCTGTAATGCTTTTCTTTCGGTCCCTTAATAACCTTCATACATTTAAGGCCATTTAGAAGAAAGAGCACATTTAAAGACTTAATTCCCTGGTAAAAAAAAAAAATCAGGTCTGCCACACACACACACACACACACACACACACACACACACACACACACACACACACACACACACACACACACACACACACACACACACACACACACACACACACACACACACACACACACACACACACCGCTGACCCCTAGCCAACACTTCTCCCCCCCCCCCAACATTTTCCCAACCAGAGCCAAAAACGATTTACTCCCAACTCTGCTAGAACCTCATGGGGGTAACAGACTGGGAAAGAACAACTGAAGGTTCACACAGTTTATAACAACCACTAAACACACACACGCACACACACACACACACACACACACACACACACACACACACACACACACACACACACACACACACACACACACACACACACACACACACACACACACACACACACACACACACACACACTGATAAATTGTGTTTTTCTCCACTGAAATAAAACTGTAGCATGCTGTTATCGATAGAGACGGACACATAAATTGGGGGAAAGAACGCCAAAACATTTCTCTGCCTGGGTCCCTGTCAAATGATGGCGAGAGTTCATTCATCTCTCTCCTCCAAAGCATCGAGTTCCGCTTTGAAGACCTGTGGACAAACAGAGAGGGATGACTTACGTAACAAATATATCACTGCTTTATTTTTCCATTCACACCTTGGAAAGGAAAAATCCTTGATGAAAAGACGTAATCCTTGCACCATTGAAAGGATGGAATGAGATAGTGCTAAGGAATAAGAGAGAATGTAAGAGAGAAAGATAGTGTTGTTTGGGGTGAGGATCGGAGGGGATAAAAAGCAATTACATAATATCGATTGCACTGTGAGGGTGTCTGTGTCTTAATACTATCTGAGTCCTGATCTAGCTTGTGTTTACACATGTTGAAAAGACAGCGACGCTCTTCTATTGGAGGGATTTGCACACACACACCCTCCCCCCATACACACACACACACACACACATCCCATAGACCAGGGAAGTCAGTGAATGGCAGGTGGGATAAACAGAAGTGGGGATTAAACAGACAGAGAGACAGACAGACAGATAGGACTGTTCAGAACCCAACCACAGCTGATCCTATCAACAACCTGTAATGATGGGTATCACCATCTAATCTAATACCCCCAGACAGAAACAGAGAGAGAGTGAGAGAGAGAGGAGAGAGAGAGCGGGAAAGGGGGAGACAGAGAGAGCGAAAGGGAGAGAGAGAGAGGGAAAGGGAGAGAGAGAGAGTGAGCGAAAGGGAGAGAGAGAGAGAGCGAAAGGGAGAGAGAGAGGGAAAGAGAGAGAGACAGAGAAAGAGAGTGAGAGAGAAGAGAGAGACAGAGAGAGAGACAGAGAGAGAGAGAGAGCGGGAAAGGGAGAGAGAGAGAGGGAAAGAGACAGAGAGGAGAGAGACAGAGAGAGAGAGAGAGGGGAGAGAGAGCGAGAGAGAGAGGGGAGAGAGAGCGAGAGACAGGGAGAGAGAGAGAGAGAGGAGAGAGAGAGAAGAGAGAGACAGAGAGAGAGTGAGAGAGACAAAGAGAGAGTGAGAGAGAGAGAGAGAGCGGGAGAGAGAGAGAGGGAAAGGGAGAGAGAGAGAGAGGGAAAGGGAGAGAGAGAGAGAGGGAAAGGGAGAGAGAGAGAGGGAAATAAAGAAAGAGCAAGAAAGGAAGGGATAACAAACTCACACCTCCTTTAGAGTCTGGGGAGTGAATGGAAGCCCCTTGACTCCGCTCTTATCCAGCTATCTCGCGTCCTCGGCAGATTTCACTAAGACGGCTTTGGAGCTACAATAACATCTTCTCTCCTCCTTTATACCTCCCTCTGTTTTCAGTCCAGTCTCTCTTTCTCTCTCTCTCTCTCCGTCTAACTGTTTTTTGGGATCTAGTCTGTCTATCGCGGCGCAAGGCCTCTTGGGACGAGGTGTTGTTTTGGTTTCGGGGAGAGAGGGATCTGTAGGGTCAAGCACTGTGATGGAAACATAGATAATAGTATAATGTTATGGATGATCTCTCACTTATTCTCCCTCTCTCTTTCCAATAGCCAGAGGCCCTTTTCTGTGAGTAAACGGACAGGGAGTGGGAGGGAGAACAGATGAGGGTGGTTGGAGGGAGGGAGGCCCCACAAGACCCCAGCTGGTTCCTCGTCGCCACGGAGACCGAGGGATGGAGGACAGAATGAAGGGAGTGGGAGTGGAGGACCGCACTTGAGAACGGGTGCAGAGCCACTTCTATAGCCACAATGGGTTGTGTGTGTGTGTGTGTGTGTGTGTGTGTGTGTGTGTGTGTGTGTGTGTGTGTGTGTGTGTGTGTGTGTGTGTGTGTGTGTGTGTGTGTGTGTGTGTGTGTGTGTGTGTGTGTGTGTGTGTGTGTGTGTGTGTGTACATAGTAGTGTCCTCTCAATAGGATATGATGACTTACGGCTTACAACTTACTGTATGTGATGTCTTCATCATTTCCCTAGATGAATAATATCACCACAAAGCGACAGCATGGGAGACGACACAGCGCACAATGACTTTTCAATAGGACCGTTGTAATGCCCACAAAAAGCAATGCGTACACCACCAGGCAGCCCCCCCCACCCCCATACACAAACGCTGGGAATACGCTAGATAAATTCAGTCCATTCCAATAATTTGAGACCACAGAGGCGGCAGGGTAGCCTAGTGGTTAGAGCGTTGGAAGGTTGCAAGTTCAAACCCCCGAGCTGACAAGGTACAAATCTGTCGTTCTGCCCCTGAACAGGCAGTTAACCCACTGTTCCGAGGCCGTCAAAATAAGAATTTGTTCTTAACTGACTTGCCTAGTTAAATAAAGGTAAAAAAATAAAAATAAATAAAGAGCAGCCGATTGGAGGTCACAGAGTATTATAGGCCTTACAATACACACATCACCCTGTCGATACAATACACATCACCGTGTCAATACAATACACACATTACCCTACAATACACACAGAACCCTCTCAATACAATACACACATCACCTTGTCGATACAATACACACATCACCGTGTCGATACAATACACACATCACCTTGTCGATACAATACACACATCACCGTGTCGATACAATACACACATCACCTTGTCGATACAATACACACATCACCTTGTCGATACAATACACACATCACCTTGTCGATACAATACACACATCACCGTGTCGATACAATACACACATCACCTTGTCGATACAATACACACATCACCTTGTCGATACAATACACACATCACCGTGTCGATACAATACACACATCACCGTGTCGATACAATACACACATCACCGTGTCGATACAATACACATCACCGTGTCAATACAATACACACATTAACCTACAATACACACAGAACCCTCTCAATACAATACACACATCACCGTGTCGATACAATACACACATCACCTTGTCGATACAATACACACATCACTGTGTCGATACAATACACACATCACCTTGTCGATACAATACACACATCACCTTGTCGATACAATACACACATCACCTTGTCGATACAATACACACATCACCGTGTCGATACAATACACACATCACCGTGTCGATACAATACACACATCACCGTGTCGATACAATACACATCACCGTGTCAATACAATACACACATTAACCTACAATACACACAGAACCCTCTCAATACAATACACACATCACCGTGTCGATACAATACACACATCACCGTGTCGATACAATACACACATCACCTTGTCGATACAATACACACATCACCTTGTCGATACAATACACACGTCACCTTGTCGATACAATACACACATCACCGTGTCGATACAATACACACATCACCGTGTCGATACAATACACACATCACCTTGTCGATACAATACACACATCACCTTGTCGATACAATACACACGTCACCTTGTCGATACAATACACACATCACCGTGTCGATACAATACACACATCACTGTGTCGATACAATACACATCACCGTGTCAATACAATACACACATTACCCTACAATACACACAGAACCCTCTCAATACAATACACACATCACCGTGTCGATACAATACACACATCACCTTGTCGATACAATACACACATCACCTTGTCGATACAATACACACATCACCTTGTCGATACAATACACACATCACCGTGTCGATACAATACACACATCACCGTGTCGATACAATACACACATCACCGTGTCAATACAATACACACATTACCCTACAATACACACAGAACCCTCTCAATACAATACACACAGAACCCTCTCAATATAATACACACATCGCCCTGTCAATACAATACACACATCACCCTGTCAATACAATACACACATCGCCCTGTCAATACAATACACACATCACCCTGTCAATACAATACACACATCACCCTACAATACACACAGAACCCTCTCAATACAATACACACATCACCGTGTCAATACAATACACACATCGCCCTGTCAATATAATACACACATCGCCCTGTCAATACAATACACACATCACACTGTCCATACAATACACACATCACCGTGTCAATACAATACACACATCACCGTGTCAATATAATACACACATCACCCTGTCAATACAATACACACATCACCCTGTCAATACAATACACACATCGCCCTGTCAATACAATACACACATCGCCCTGTCAATACAATACACACATCGCCCTGTCAATACAATACACACATTGCCCTCTCAATACAATACACACATTACCCTACAATACACACAGAACTCTCAATACAACACACACATAACCCTCTCAATACAATACACACATTACCCTACAATACACACAGAACCCTCTCAATACAATACACACAGAACCCTCTCAATATAATACACACATCACCCTGTCAATACAATACACACATCACCCTGTCAATACAATACACACATCGCCCTGTCAAAACAATACACACATCACCCTGTCAATACAATACACGCATCACCCTCTCAATACAATACACACATTACCCTACAATACACACAGAACTCTCAATACAACACACACATAACCCTCTCAATACAATACACACATTACCCTACAATACACACAGAACCCTCTCAATACAATACACACAGAACCCTCTCAATATAATACACACATCACCCTGTCAATACAATACACACATCACCCTGTCAAAACAATACACACATCACCCTGTCAATACAATACACACATCACCCTACAATACACACAGAACCCTCTCAATACAATACACACATCACCGTGTCAATACAATACACACATCGCCCTGTCAATATAATACACACATCACCCTGTCAATACAATACACACATCACCCTGTCAATACAATACACACATCACCCTGTCAATACAATACACACATCACCGTGTCAATACAATACACACATCACCGTGTCAATATAATACACACATCACCCTGTCAATACAATACACACATCACCCTGTCAATACAATACACACATCGCCCTGTCAATACAATACACACATCGCCCTGTCAATACAATACACACATCACCCTGTCAATACAATACACACATGACACTGTCAATACAATACACACATCGCCCTGTCAATACAATACACATTTTGCCCTCTCAATACAATACACACATTACCCTACAATACAACACACACACAAACCTTTCAATACAATACACACATAACCCTGTCAATACAACACACACATAACCCTCTCAATACAATACACACATAACCCTGTCAATACAACACACACATAACCCTCTCAATTCAATACACACAGAACCCTCTCAATACAATACACACAGAACCCTCTCAATACAATACACACAGAACCCTCTCAATTCAATACACACAGAACCCTCTCAATACAATACACACAGAACCCTCTCAATACAATACACACAGAACCCTCTCAATTCAATACACACAGAACCCTCTCAATTCAATACACACAGAACCCTCTCAATACAATACACACAGAACCCTCTCAATACAACACACACATTACCCTCTCAATACAATACACACATTACCCAACAATTCACACAGAACCCTCTCAATTCAATTCACACAGAACCCTCTCAATTCAATACACACAGAACCCTCTCAATACAATACACACATAACCCTGTCAATACAACACACACACAACCCTCTCAATACAATACACACATAACCCTGTCAATACAACACACACACAACCCTCTCAATACAATACACACATAACCCTGTCAATACAACACACACATAACCCTGTCAATACAACACACACATAACCCTCTCAATACAATACACACATTACCCAACAATTCACACAGAACCCTCTCAATTCAATTCACACAGAACCCTTTCAATTCAATACACACAGAACCCTCTCAATACAATACACACAGAACTCTCTCAATATAATACACACAGAACTCTATCCTACACTGACTTCACTGACTGGCTGTATCCGAGCTGCGAATCAATTTGCATTTTCCAGTAATCAAGCACAGCAATAGCCCACTGTGTGGTGTAGAGGAGGAGGAAGGGGAAGTGTGTGTGTGTGTGTGTGTGTGTACTACACTGATGAATGAGTAATGTCATTGGGGAAAGGCTCATGCATAATGTCATTCATATTCATAACGGTGTAGCATGCAGTCCACTATGGCATGATGAGGGCCCACCGCAGCACACTGTGAGCATAATGAGGCCCCATCAATACCCACTCACTGTGTCCGTCCGTGTGTGGGTGTATCCATATGTGTCCGCATGCCTGTGTGCGTATGTGTGTGCGTGTGTGTGTGTGTGTGTGTGTGTGTGTGTGTGTGTGTGTGTGTGTGTGTGTGTGTGTGTGTGTGTGTGTGTGTGTGTGTGTGTGTGTGTGTGTGTGTGTGTGTGCGTGCGTTTGTGTGCGTGTGAGTTTGTGTGTGTGTTTGTGTGTGTGTGTGTGCGTCTGAAACATCTGTGTGGGTTGAGGCAGTGTAGGACCTGCCATTGGGAAGGTGGTCAAGTGAAGTTGAGACCAGAGCTAACCATTGGATTGCGTATTGTTTTGAAAAGCCAACTGAAGGACCTTTATCATGACACAAATGGATTCATGTTGAAGGTTTAGATGAGGGGTCGAGCACAGAGATCTCAGGGACGTAATCACTAGGGCCACCAAACAGAAGAAAACGGACTGAAGAAGAGAGGGAATGCATTGGTCTGCGTCTCAATAGTCTGGGGCGTTTGAGTGAAACCGAGTTCAAAGTTCACCAACCAGTGACGCCCTACAACCCATTTCCATTTTAGTCATTTAACGAATGCTCTTAGGGTTAAGGAGGAATAAGGGTGGAGTGCTTTGCTCAAGGGCACGTCAACAGATTTGTCACCTAGTCGGCTCAGGGGGATTCGAAACAGCAACCTTTCGGTTAACGGCTCAACGCTATAGAACCCAGAGAAGCCCCTTAACCCCTATTCATCCTTCGTACTGTTGGAGCTATAGTCAACAAATTGAGTCCCAAATGGCACCCTCTTCCTTATACACTGCACTTCTCTTGACCAGAGCCCCATAGTCCTTGGTCAACAGTCTTATTATTAGTAGTATTCTTTTTGTTTCATTCACGTCTCTTTTCGACCGGCGCTGTTGGAGCCCGGGAACGTAAGAACATCACTGTACCCTGCAATTACATCTGCGACTCTGTGCATGTGACGAATAAACTCTAATCTAAATCAAATGTAGCGCATTAACTAGGGAATCGGGTGCCATTTGGGACACAGCTGGAGTGCGTGGGCCATGGCTATGCACTGAGTGTACAACACATTTAGGGACACCTTCCTAATATTGAGCTGGACACCCTTTCGCCCCCTCAGAACAGCTTCAATTGGTCGGGGCATGGACAAGGTGTCGAAAGCGTTCCACAGGGATGCTGGCCCATGTTGACTCCAATGCTTCCCACATTTGTGTCAAGTTGTCTGGATGTCCTTTGGGAAGTGGATCATTCTTGATACACACGGGAAACTGTTGACCGTGGAAAAACCCAGCAACGTTGCAGTTCTTGACACAAACAGTTGCACCTGGTACCTACTACCATACCCCGTTCAAAGGCATTTAAATATTTTGTCTTGCCCATTCACCCTCTGAATGGCACTCACACATAATCCATGTCTCTATTTCCTAAAGTCTTAAAAATCCTTCTTTGACTCGTTTCCTCCCCTTCATCTACACTGATTGAAGTGAATTTAACAAATGGCATCAATAAGGGATCATAGCCTTCGCCTGGATTCACCTGGTCAGTCTGTGTCATGGAAAGAGCAGGTGGTCCTAATGTTTTGTCCACTCGATGTAAGTTTCCATTGATTCTCTTAACATGTGTCCCTCCCTCCCTTATTTTTCTATGTCCCCAGCCATTGTTCTTTCACGCGCCATTAAGTTTATACTTGAACTCTCGCTCCCTTTCTGCCGTGACCCGGCGACACTGGCCGTAAAAGCCAACGGTCCGCCTCCTCAATAAATGTATCACCTCATAAAGACGTGGCCGCTGGTGCCACGTTCAGTGGGACGTATCGACAACACAAAGACCAATGAAGGAGAATCCACTGGTCAGGCTATGGGAAACTGGGCAGTCGTTCACATTTGACTTTGAGTGTGAATATACAGTATATCTATAATATGTGATGTGACATGGATTGTACATCTGAAATGGAGGTATTTGGAATTCCAGTTGTAGTGTGTGTGTGTGTGTGTGTGTGTGTGTGTGTGTGTGTGTGTGTGTGTGTGTGTGTGTGTGTGTGTGTGTGTGTGTGTGTGTGTGGGTGCGTGTATGTGTGTGTGTGGGGTGCGTGTGTGTGTGTGTGTGGTGTGTGTGTGTGTGTGTGTGTGTGGTGTGTGTGTGTGTGCGTGTGTGTGTGTGTGTGTGTGTGTGTGTGTGTGTGTGTGTGTGTGTGTGTGTGTGTGTGTGTGTGTGTGTGTGTGTGTGTGTGTGTGTGTGTGTGTGTGTGTGTGTGTGTGTGTGTGTGTGTGACAGTGGTCAACCAAACAGAAATGGTTGAACAACAACAATACATCTGCTCACCTTTTTGATGCAGCTCTCCGGAGAGGACGCTGCCTCGTGGTCATTCAGCATCTGCTGTGAAGAAGACAAACAAACACTTTTTTACAACTCAGCTCCGGCAGAAATAACAGACTCCTAATTCCAACGACATATGGCGCTCTGAACAACCTCGGACCAAACCGTAACCTCTTCTATTAATCATGACCGTGGTGACCTGCTGATGGGCAGGGGGACTCCATACCGTTAACCCACACTAAGACCAGGGGACACAGAGTTACAGAGTTACCACCTACCACATCCTCCACACACCACTTAAGAGCTGTTGCAATAAATGCCTCCGTTTTGTCTGTAATCTCCCCTCCCCTTCAGCATAACAGGACATTTCGCTGAGACAGTCAGCTTTGGGGGAGAGAGAGGAAAGGAGATGTGGAATTAGGCCTCCAGCAATATTTACTCAGAAAGGCTGTGGGGAGAATGCTGCCAGTGTCTGGAGGTTGAAACGCATCAAGTTGAGGAAGCAAGGAATGATGAAGAGGTAGGAGGGATGGTTACAGTGATAATGACAACCCTCCCCCCTCTCTCTCTCTCTCACAGTGGCTCATTCATGGCTGGGAATTAGGGAGGGGAAACCATCCATAGTCTGAGTTTAGCTGGGATTATCAGGCCCACGTGCACGTACACACACACACACACACACACACACATCTCTCAAGCACCCCCCCCCCTCCCAACACACCAGCCCTATCCTCCCCACCTCTCTCCAACAGAGGGTGTGTTGTGTGGGGCTGCACTGGCAATTCCGTACCCGTATATTGAACTTGACATATTAACGTTTAGATTTCTCCTTGAATGTTCTCGATGATTTGAAGGGGGGATATGCGTCTGTGTTCCCGAGCAGTTATCTCATTTGGAATCTGATGTGGGGAAACTGTGGGGGGATTACTTGGCGCGTACAGTGGAGTCTTTTATGAATCACGTTGAATAGACCTGCTCAAAGAGAGATTACGGTCTGTGTGGACGGTAAAGCCGGATCGGGGTCCTATAGGCGCTGGCACGTTTCTGCCCAACAAACACGCGATTCTTCCCGGCCCTAGACCCATTTACTTGTACATGTGCAATTGCTAAGTACATGACTGTAAATGTCCAAACCTCTTAAGGTTTAATGGTCACGTGTATCATGTGTGTGTGCATGATTATGCCACTGCCTTTTGACCATACAGGGCTCCAGAGAAAAGAGACCTGAAAGGGATCTCATTTGTGACTCGATTCAGGAAACGAGGCATATGTCACGCCTCACCACTTCACAGGAGCAGCAATCGTTACGTGTAGGATCTGTGTTGTCATGTTATTCGTATCTCAGAGCCATTTGCGTTGCTAGTTATAGCCTAATGTTAGCTAGCTCACGTTGAACCTGGTCGGTTAGCTACCTGCAGATTCATGCAGGGTAGTAACATCATGAGTTGGGATTTTGGTTCATTGTTTAGCTAGCTAGCTACATGTCTTAACAAAAGACTCCACTACGCAAGTAACCATTTCAATAGAATGTCACTGTGACAACTTTTGATAGACGTAGCTGGTAAATTCCCTCTGGCTGTCTTACTCTGATTTCAGAGCACTCTCGCCTGAGTGTGCCAGAGCGCAGAATAACTGACGAACTTAAGAACACTCAACACCTGTTGAATATGGCCCGTGTCAGTAAACATTGGCAAAAAAAAGCTTAAATATTTGCCAGCAGCACAGTTGCCGTCACCAACGCTCTGGATAACATAAAAACAGCCTAACCAGCTCTGCTAGGCTGAGTAAAATGGTTAGTGAGCTCTTCTCTGTGCCAACGTTAGCCAGTTAGCTTGGGTGCTTGACTGCTGTTAGGACAGAACGCTCGGATCAACCCTTAAAGAGATGGGTGGGGCTAAAGCTTAAGAGGGTGTGAACAACGCTAAATGGGCGTAGACAAAGAAGAGCTCTACGGTAGTCGTACCAAAATATTCAAAGGCCATTTTCTCAAAAGTGAGGTTACAAGTAGATCAACTTTCAAAGCAGAATAACTTTCCCATTGTTCCTCAACTGCAGTGTATGATATACCATTTTCTACCTCTGTCTCTACTTTTATCCAATTAAAAAAAAATATATATATAATCATTAAAAATTTTTGCTGCATGAGACCGAATCGAGACGGTCGGTCACATTTGGTTAAATGAAGACCAAATGAAAATGTTAAAGTAATCTCGTTCTGCCAATAGGTCTCAGTGTCTCCCATGTCCTGTCAAGGGAGACTGGCATCCAGTCCATGTGCTCTACATCCGAGAGGTCACCCTATTCCCTCTTTAGAGCGTTTCTGTTGACCAGGACCCATAGACTGCCATTTCAGACATCTGTATTGAAGACTCATCCATGTGTGCTGCAGACAGACAGACAGTGGACCAAAGCTGTGGTTCACTGCATTAAGCTGTCAGTGGATCTCCCAGCCCACTGAATGGAAGCAATTACACCACAGATACTTACACGAGTACACTTACATCTCGAATCTAATCCTCAGCCTTGTCATAGCCATCCCCCATCGTAAAAACAAAATCACGTCAGCCGGCGGCGCAATTCAATGACACTATTTTAAACTAGCGATCCGGGGTCTTTGTATTTGGTCCACCACAGCCCATGTGTAACTCGTAAGCCCCCTCAAGCCCACCACACACAACAGCATCCAAATACACCCTTGGTGTGTGTTTATAAATGGTTTTAGTGCTGGGAAACTGCTCAGAGGCACAGCTTTGGGCAATGCCAGAGCCATTCACTCAGAGAGAGAGAGAGCGAGAGAGAGAGAGAGAGAGAGAGAGAGAGAGAGAGAGAGAGAGAGAGAGAGAGAGAGAGAGAGAGAGAGAGAGAGAGAGAGAGAGAGAGAGAGAGAGAGAGAGAGAGAGAGAGAGAGAGAGAGAGAGAGAGAGAGAGAGAGAGAGATAGATGGAGCAAGGGCAACACTCAGTTGTGTGTGTGTGTGTGTGTGTGTGTGTGTGTGTGTGTGTGTGTGTGTGTGTGTGTGTGTGTGTGTGTGTGTGTGTGTGTGTGTGTGTGTGTGTGTGTGTGTGTGTGTGTGTGTGTGTGTGTGTGTGTGTGTGTGTGTGTGTGTGTGTGTGTGTGTGTGTGTGTGTGTGTGTTCGAGCGGCTGTGTGTGTATGTGTTTTGTGTGTGTTCAAGCGGCTGTGTGTGTTGCTGCGCGTTTCTGTGTGTGGTGGTGCTGATAAGAAGAACCCTCCTTCACATTCCTGGCCATCCTGTTCACATTGTGCTCTGACAATAGCTCTTAAAAGTGATGGACGCAGATAATGGAAGAGAGGAAGAGAGAGAATGGGAGAGAAAGAGAAAGATTGAGACCGAGTGAGAGAGAGAGGATAGAGAAAGAAGAGAGAGGAAAGAGAGGATAGATAAAGAGTGATAGGTGAAAGAGAGGGAGAGAGAAAAGAGGAAGAGGGTAGACAGAGAGGCGAGAGGGGCCTCCCCCCTATGGTAATATATGGAGGCCAGCTGTAACAGTTTACAAAGTAACAGCTTCATTGATTCTGCAAAACGCTACCAGGCACTCCAACAGGGTTAGGCCCTCTCTCCCTCTCCCCACCACCCTCTCGACACGCCAAACATAAATATGTGTATGTATCAAATTGTGCGAGAGTAACCCGAAACTGTAGGAGACATGCAAACAGACACAAGCAGTTAAACTGACGGTTGAATGTCTTTCAGCTTTTGGGTTAGACCCACTTCTTCCCTCCTCTCCCCCTTTACATTCTCGGCTGGCGCGCTCCAAATCTCAACGTGAGTCTCTGAGAAAATATTTTTTTCTCGTTTTGCATTGAGCTTGGAAAACCAGCTGCTTATAAAGTGAATAAACATAAAAACACCTCAGTTGAAGTCGCTGTGTGCTTTGCTCCGAAGAGCCGCGGTGAACGCTGAACGGGGTCTCCTGCGCTGTAACGCATGAGGTTATAGGTGTGATGCGCAAGGCCCGAGTCTGCCTCTCTCTCCCTCCGTCTCGTTCAGCTCCCGCAGACAGACACACAGGCACCCGCACAGACACACACTCTCCACAGCCTTACAGAGACCCAGTCAAGCAAATAAATAGCCTATTAATTAGAAGAGGGGAAAAAGTGATTGGCCTTCCTGACTAACACCAGCACATGATTTATTGCCCGTGTCACCGCCGTTTCAAAGTCACTTTTCTCCGCGTCAGACGGAACACTCAAAACAGAGGTGAGCTTATTTCTGGATCCCTCCACAGAGCGGTTTCACATTGTACCCTTGTGGTCCTATCTGCACTAGGCTAACGCTGACCTGTACTAACTTGTCAATAGGTCTTATGGACATGACGAGGAGAGAAACTATGGCAAACAGTGCCGGTGTCATGGAGACAGTGGAAGGTGTGTGTCTGGGCACAAAAGCCTTTTTTTATGGGCCTGAAATGACCTCAAACGTAAACACACGGGTCTTGATGAAAGGTGCAGCCACCTGCTGAATCATTCCAACGCAGTGACTGTCTAAACCTCATTAGGTGTGTGTGTGTGTGTATGTGTGTATTTGTGTGACATGCCATGATGAGTAAGCAAGGCGAGGTGTGGAGTGTAAAGAAGCTCCTCGGCAAATGGGACTGCTGTATTGTTACAGCCCCCCTTGCCAACCAGGCACACATGGAGAAAATGGGGCCCGGTTAATTCCAGAACCTCTAGCACCTCTTCTTCTCTCTACCCTTCAGAGGCTGTCCTGCGTAGGACCTACACAAAGCCCACGTGGTCGTTTGCCTTCACAACCCCTGCACCACTTCGCAAGACACAATCACTATGGAAACTTATTGAGAGTCCAGGAATTACCGATAGTGCTTTAACTACTCAGGGATCAGCGACAAAGGCTAGCGCATCCCAGATGTACACCAGTAGCACAGAAACAAAAATACAAAAATAAAAGATCCCTTTCAGAGTTTTCGCTGTCGGAAAATGTTGGCACTCGTTGCCAAAAACAATTCTCCTCAAGTCTGGATAATATGAGGCAATATAGCAACACGGCCAATGGATGGTTATGGATGTCAGAAGCCACAAGTTTCCAAAAAGAAACACCAGCAAACAGACCTCAAGGCCTTTTGAACCGACAGACTGACAACCCATTGGCTACAGGAGCCACACCAAGAAAGCCACAAATTGGAAGTTTTGCTATGCAGTTATTGAGAACTTTCTCCAGCTGGCAAGAGTTAATTGTGGCAATGCCGGGACATTATTGATTTCGTGACCTATAGATTAGCACGGATGCGGTCTTCCGCGGTGCGATCGCCCACTGCATAATAAACGGCTGAGTGTGCCTGTGTGTGTGTGTGTGTGTGTGTGTGTGTGTGTGTGTGTGTGTGTGTGTGTGTGTGTGTGTGTGTGTGTGTGTGTGTGTGTGTGTGTGTGTGTGTGTGTGTGTGTGTGTGTGTGTGTGTGTGTGTGTGTGTGTGTGTGTGTGTGTGTGTGTGTGTGTGTGTGTGTGTGTGTGTGTGTGTGTGTGTGTGTGTGTGTGTGTGTGTGTGTGTGTGTGTGTGTGTGTGTGTGTGTGTGTGTGTGTGTGTGCCTGTGTGTGTGTGTGTGTGCCTGTGTGTGTGTGTGCCTGTGTGTGTGTGTGTGTGTGCCTGTGTGTGTGTGCCTGTGTGTGTGTGTGTGTGTGTGTGTGTGTGTGTGTGTGTGTGTGTGTGTGTGTGTGTGTGTGTGTGTGTGTGTGTGTGTGTGTGTGTGTGTGTGTGTGTGTGTGTGTGTGTGTGTGTGTGTGAAAGAAAGAGAGAGAGAGCTCTTTCTGGTTTTCACTGCTCTGCCGTCTAAACTGGGCACTAACTATCATGTCAAACATGATTGCAGCAAATTAATCACTGTGATTCTCTCCAGCACCAGCCGCTCTCAACCCTTCACAGCCGACACGCTTCAAGAAAAATATCACTAGTCTGCAGTCTTTTCCTATGAGGTCTACACTTCTGATATCGCTTTGATAGCCCTGGACCAAAACAGGCTTGCTCTCTCTTTGCCTCTCTCTCTCCCAGCCTCTCTCTCTGTCTCTCCCAGCCTCTCTCTCCCAGCCTCTCTCTGTCTCTCCCAGCCTCTCTCTCCCAGCCTCTCTCTCCCAGCCCCTCTCTCCCAGCCTCTCTCTCCCAGCCTCTTACTCTCTCTCTCTCTCTCTCTCTCTCTCTCTCTCTCTCTCTCTCTCTAATCAGTTGAATCTTGTTTGAGTAAGGATACTGTCTGACTGGATAGGGTTCTTTTGGACTCAGTTTGTGTTCCAGGGTCATTTGTCCTCAGTTGGGTGTAAAGGGGCTATTTTGGGACTTCCCAACAGATACGGCGCTATCACTACTTAAAACATATTTTAACAATGAGCCTGCTCAAGAAAGAACACGGAGAAGGAGGGAAGGATGGAGAGAAGGGAGGAAAGGGGGAAATCCTCCCTGCTAAATACCAGGAAGTTAGGCAGCATTCTGATAGAATATATCTATGAAGACTTTAATAAGCTGAGGACTTGAAGCCGTCTGCCAAAGCAAACATCAAGGCAGTCCTGATAGCAGAATGCTCCGAGGGCTATTGATGGGGGAGGGGGGCAATTAAACATAATGGCTCCCAGCTTAGCATTGTTTGATTCCATATTATAGCCTTATCAACGTCTTCCACTTTGGCTGTCAGCTGAATGTGAGAAAGGCATACAGACCATGTTAGCGGATGGCAGAGGAACGCACTAGCCCTATTGTCTGGGCCCGACACAAAGGTGAGAGAGATCCGAGATTGGTTTGACGGGGCCAAAGCGAACAGCGTTACTACCCAACGCACCGGGACGGGCCAGGCGTTAGTTGGCGGAACGGAAACCTTCCAAGAGATAGAGAGTGAAAACACAAAGGGCAGATCTGTCAAACACGCGCTGCCATTGTGCGGCCACTTCTCAAACAACAGGCGTGTTTGCAGTACGAGCAACGAGTCATTTAAGAGTCCTTTAAGAGTCCCCATGATTTATGCTCGGGCAAATGTCACAATAAAATATGACGGGTGCTTTTCAATAAAACCCGGGACGAGCTGCATTATTGTTTAAATGGTTCGTATGACTCATATCAACGTATTACTCATACAAGCGACATAGGAGCATGATTTATTTGGCTAATATTCCACAGCTTAATATTCACTAAGTGTACACTGACAGGCTGAACTCCTGTTGCGTTCTTCAACTTCTTGTTGGAGTGAATTGTTCTCTTCAGGACAATATTAGCGCTGAAGGGTTCACGGTCCGCACTTATACACCTTGACAGTGGTGCATTATTTTATAATGCCGGGAGAGAGAGAAATCGATGTTGTGCCTCAGAGTTGTTAAAAACGCGAAAGAGAAAGAGAGCGAGCAAGAGAGAGCACAGGAGCAAACGTATTAAAAGGGTCATATTTTCATACAGGCCTCGCGCCTCATCCATCACCTTAGCATTGGGCCTCTATCCTTTTAAGCCGCGACGCAGAACCTCATATCGACAGAGCCATAGCGATAAATTAGCCGGCTGGCCCACTTTATTGATAAGTCATTTGGGAGGATGATCAGTAATAATCATAAGTGAATAAGGGAGGGGCGATAGATCTCCGGCCAACAGATGCTTTGACAGCCGACCAATAAATAATGCTACCTTGGTGGCTAAGATGATTGCATACACAGTATCCTGGTCGGGGTCGCGTTCACACCATGATATATGGCATCTTCTGTGTTTGATATTGATAAGGTTGCGGCATATCGAAATGTCGTCGGGGCTGGGGGGGGGGGCTATCTCCACCTCTTCTCTAATGATCACATATGGCCTCTTGGAACACACAGGGGGACATTGGAGAGGGGGGCGTCGGAGAGAGATTTAGAGCTTGACCTGTAGGCCGCATAAATTGGATCGAGAGTCAATCCATATGATATGTAGACACTTTTCACTCCTGCTGGCAAACATGTCGTTTGAAAGATGGGATGTCTCGGTAGTGTATGAGGTATAGGTAGCAACATGTTTTTCATTAGCAACATGCTTCAATCTGATCAATCTGATATTGGCTTTCTGGATTCCAGTATTCTCCCATCTCAATTTCTTTCCTCGGAGATGTATGTCTGTGAAGGAATACACATTGGGTCAAATGTCTCTCTCAAACCATTGAAGCCTGTAATTCAAACCAGGGACCCCTTTGTATGCAAAGAAGAACATATCAACCTACTTAAGAGACCAGATCTGTCATCGGAAGAGGTTTTTGGAAGCGGGCCATGGGTATATTGTCATGTGATGATGGAAGACGCCTGGCAAAATTATGTATTGTTTATTGGGCCCGGATAAATATTTACTGCTTTTGCATATTTCGGTGTAAATATGCAAAGAGCTTTCCTTACATCGCGCCTCACGCTGGTCTGACAAGTCCATCCTGCTTGCCAGAGGGCTCGTGAGAGAGAGAGAGAGAGGGAGAGAGAGAGAGAGAGAGAGAGAGAGAGAGAGAGAGAGAGAGAGAGAGAGAGAGAGAGAGAGAGAGAGAGAGAGAGGTGCGCAAAGAGAAGAAGGGTATTTAAAGTACACTAACACTAACTTTGGAGAAATTTCGACACTTAGGGGAAAGGGTGGGGTGGTTTTGAAGGTTAGTCGGGTTGCTCCCCTCCCCTTCGATACGGGCTTGTAGCTTTTCCACATATTGACGGGAGGAGAGGGGAGGACAGGGAGGGAGAAGATGGAAGGGCAGACTTGGGGCCCCTAACATGAAAGTGAAAGGTGTCCCTTGAGTTGGGGCTAAGTGCGCGTACTGTATATTTGGGTCGGGGGTCGGGGGTCGGGGGGGAGCACAAGCAAGCGCTTTCTTTGTGCTTTGGGGTTTAAGCCGGGGTCAGTTCTAGATGATGCCTTCAAGTCGAGAGAGACGAGGAATGACTGCATGATGAGATTTCTTCCCCAGATAAATAAATACCTCATCCAGTGTATTTCCTGCCTGGCTGCGCCTAGTCAAGTCTGATGGGGGAAAGGGGGGAGGTGAGGAGCCCGGGAGGAGTGAAAGGATTGCTTAAAACACTGTTGCATGCCCCAGAAAGACATAATATAGCCAGTTAAGTGATGGGGGTAGGTTGACGACAACTTCATTCCCGTCATGTCAATAGCATCTTTAACACTCGAACCCCCATAGGCCACAGCCACTGAAGTTTGATTTAGTAAATAAATAAAACTCTGCTGAAAAAAAAGAATAAAGCCCTGCTCCTTCCCTTGTTTGTATTTTACGTTGCTCAGTTGTCAGAATATTGAAATCACGAGCAGAAAGGTATAAAGAGCTTTTTTACCATTTTCTTCTCTCCACACAAATAAATGCACTGTGGGACATCTCTCTCTCTCCTCACAGAATTAATGACGTGGGCTAGATGGATGAATGGGCCATAAAAACGGATCATTGTGAATGTTACTTCACAATTTCATTTCAATTAGGTCTCACTGAATGATGAAGAGGTTGATTTAATTAACGGCAATAGTGTGATGATGAAGAACTGTGGCCATTGTGACTGTGAACTAATGAAAACGCTATTGTGTTCTTTGAAATATATATATATATATTTTCATATTCTAATGTTACCTAAGACACAACCAAGTCATTATTATTCTGTCATCATATATGAAATGTTTTTATTAGACTGTTAGAATGTTGACCCGTCATTGGCTGGAAGGGGGGTCCATCAAGGCCAGGCGTATGGTAATGAGGGCCGCGTGACAATGTTCTCTAGCGAATACTTATAGGCTGAAAGGCCCGGCGGCTCTAGTGTTAATGCTGACGCACTTGGGAACTAGTCTACTTGGTCAGAGCACTTTTTATGAATGTCTAAATTCCTGGTTGGTTGTAGCGCCCGGACATCTCTGCTATGGCTAGTCGCTATACCTTCTTTAACCATAAACACAGTATAGACAGTTCCCCAGTCTCTTTCTCTCGGTCTCTCAATGGCCCTTTTGTCCTGACCCCTGACAAATTTTTACAGTGCGTGTGTTTTCTCCCCGTAAAAGGATCGACAAAGTTGTCTCATCAATTGGAGAGAAGTAAGGGTGTCGCGTGTTCCAAGAGCCACAGCGAACAGCTTGTAATGTCAGAACATCTTTTGTTTGTAGGAGCACAGACCTCTCTCCCTCTTTCCCTCTCTCCTTTCCTCCCTCCCACCTTTCTCTCTCTCTCTCTCTCCTGGGGCCACATTTTGACAGTGTAATTTATTGACACCGGGGTCGTGTTCACTAGGCACAAAACGGAAGAAAAGGGACTGAAATAATTGACTGTTTGCTACAGTGTGCCCTAATGAGTCTGACCCAGCCAAAAGCACACTGCCATAGATCCCGCCCCATAGGATATGGGAGAAATAGACATGTACCTGAAGGACAAAGCATCTTTTTCCATGTTCCATGTTGAGGTGGAGGGGACAGGACCAGAGTGGTGCCATTGTAATGGGGATTCAGAATAGACGTATATTGTCTTTAGACACTGAACAGACTGAGGATCACCTAAAATAGAAATAACGGCGTCTGGGGTTAATAGGTCAAAATTACAGATGAACAATTGTGTTCCTGTCTGCCGACTGATGAATCCTCAGAGGGATTGGAGAATGCTGTGTGTGTGTGTGTGTGTGTGTGTGTGTGTGTGTGTGTGTGTGTGTGTGTGTGTGTGTGTGTGTGTGTGTGTGTGTGTGTGTGTGTGTGTGTGTGTGTGTGTGTGTGTGTCCTCCCTTCTGGCCAGCTCATCTCCATCATGATGACAGAGAGTCCTGCAGCTGTCAGCTCCATGACAGAGGGAGAGGAATGGCCGGCCTTGTTCCAACTCTGCAGACATGAGCCAGGCCATCGACAACAGGAAGGCAAGCAGCCCTGTGTGTGTATTGTGGTGGTAACCCAAGACTCAGGACGCGCAAGGATACATTTCAAAGAGACACCAGAGTGCTACAGATGTTGGATATTAAAGGGGAAGTTTCCCTAAAATCCAACATTTCCTAAGTGATTCCATACATTGAAACTAGTTAGGCGGAGTTGGCCTTCTTTTTCTCCCTGCAGCCTGGAACTGGAAAGCTGCAAAAAAGGGATCACATGACGAGTCTTTGTGCACTGTTAGCTCTGCTCTGCCGTCAATCAAAGAGCGATTGAGGAATTTGAGAATTTGGGATAAATTCTTTGTTTTATTGAAAGTGTACAGCCAAATGAGCTATTTTCATCAAAAGTACTATCAGTTTTGAGTGAGGAAATGTGTACTTTTCAACCTAAAACGATTGGGATTATTTATATCATTATGTTACAGGGCCAACTGCAGCAACAGCGGAGATAGGAACAATTGCTCATGTGCGCTGTCATGGGGCAACTCTGTGACGTATATGCCCATATTTGGAGCTTGACGTCACAGATGTGTGTGGGGGTGAGGGTGTGTGGGGTTGTGTGGGGGGGAGAAGGAGCCGGCTCAAAAGTTTGAAGACTTATTATATTATATTATTATTATTATTATTATTATTACTTATCACAGGTAGCCTAAAGTTAGCTCTGAAAAGTGGAAATCCAAACAGATGCCAGCAAGAGCAAGCTGGTGTTCGGTCGCTGTCTGCACTTTATATAAGAAATCTAGGGAACAAGGCACAAAATGTCACTCTTTTCCGTTGAAAGATACAGACAGATGCAGAACATTTCTAGTAGCGATAAAAAAAAACTGGAAAAACGATGTAAACACTGCAGCCAATCTTGCAAATCTACGTGTGTAGTCAGCACTTCATCGACGGTGACTTCTTCAAAAAAAGATATACAACCGGAAATGATGTAACAAAACACAGAAGACAACTCAAAAAGACACAGCTGTTCCTTCTGCATTCCCATGGCCTGGATCTGGTTCCGTGCCAAAACACAGCGGCGCTTTGGAGAAGAGAAAGCGTCAAAGCTAGCGTGCAGAGGTACAGTTGAAGTCGGAAGTTTTCATATGTAACGGATGTGAAATGGCTAGCTAGTTAGCGGTGGTGCACGCTAATAGCGTTTCAATCGGTGACATCACTTGCTCTGAGACCTTGAAGTAGTGGATCCCCTTGCTCTGCAAGGGCCACGGCTTTTGTGGAGCGATGGGTAACGATGCTTCGTGGGTGACTGTTGTTGACGTGTGCAGAGGGCCCCTGATTCGCGCCCGGGGCGAGGGGACGGACTACAGTTATACTGTTACACATACACCTTAGCCAAATACATGTCAGCTCAGTTTTTCACACCGTAGCCTAATACAAGAGCTGGTGTAACTGAGTCAGGTTTGTAGACCTCCTTGCTCGCACAAGCTTTTTCAGTTCTGCCCACAAATTTTCTATGGGATTGAGGTCAGGGCTTTGTGTTGGCCACTCCAACACCTTGACTTTGTTGTCCTGAAGCCATTTTGCCACGACTTTGGAAGTATGCTTGGGGTCATTGTCCATTTGGAAGACCCATTTGCGACCAAGCTTTAACTACCTGACTGATGTCTTGAGCTGTTGCTTCAATATATCCACGTAAATTTCCTCCCTCACGATGCCATCTATTTTGCGAAGTGCACGAGGCCCACCTGCAGCAAAGCACCCCCACAACATGATGCTTCCACCTCCGTGCTTCACGGTTGGGATGGTGTTCTTCGGCTTGCAAGCCGCCAACCTTTTCCCTCCAAACATAATGATGGTCATTATGGCCAAACAGTTCTATTTTTGTTTCATCAGACCAGAGGACATTTCTCCAAAAAGTACGATCTTTGTCCCTATGTGCAGTTACAAACCGTAGTCTGACTTTTTTAAGGCGGTTTTGGAGCTGTGGCTTCTTCCTTGCTGAGCTGCCTTTCAGGTTATGTTGATATAGGACTCGTTTTACTGTAGATATAGATACTTTTGTACCTGTTTCCTCCAGCATCTTCACAAGGTCCTTTGCTGATGTTCTGGGATTAATTTGCACTTTTCGCACCAAAGTACGTTCATCTCTAGGAGACAGAACGCATCTCCTTCCTGAGCGGAATGACGGCTGCGTTGTCCCATGGTGTTTATACTTGCGTACTATTGCTCCCAAGGATGAACCAGACTTGTGGAGGTCTACAACTTTTGGCAGATTTCTTTTGATTTTCCCATGATGTTAAGCAAAGATGCACTGAGTTTGAAGGTAGGCCTTGAAATACATCCACAGGTACACCTCTAATTGACTCAATGATGTCAATTAGCCTATCAGAAGCTTCTAAAGCCATGACATAATTTTCTGGAATTTTTCAAGCTGTTTAAAGGCAACTTAGTGTATGTAAACTTCTGACCCACTGGAATTGTGATACACTGAATTATAAGTGAAATAATCTGTCTGGTAACAACTGTTATAAAAATGACTTGTGTCAGGCACAAAGTAGATATGCTAACCGACTTGCCAAAACTAGTTTGTTAACAAGAAATTTGTGGAGTGGTTGAAAAACAAGTTTTAATGACTTAAACCTAAGTGTATTTAAACCTCCGACTTCAACTGTATGTAGCTAGTCTAATCATTAGTTCGAGTTGTTCTTATTGTGTTGTAGCCTAGGCGCTATGCCGGTTAGCATATGTTGGTTGAGGATACCATAGATAGACAGTTATTGTGTCACCTTACATTGTAATAGACAGTAATTGTATCATCGTACATTCCAGAATAGACAGAAGAAAAATAAAAGGTGTTGTTGCATTTGAATGACTTACTCCCTGAACACACCGACAGAGTCATCGCATGCTGGTACACCAGAAGCACATTCATTTCCAATGGAACGCTGCGTTTGCAGTCGCAGTGCGTTCTGTGTGGTGCGTACGATGGATCTATCGAACGCATGCATCAGACCGTACACGTAGACGGCTTGACAGAAATGGAAGCAGGTGAATGTTGGACTTTTGGTGCACACATATCCAGATGATGTTGGGTACTATTTTGCGCAATGCCGCTATCGGTGCGATCAAGGCGTTAGGATCGAAACTACACCCTTTTTGTTCTCCATAAGCATAATCTATCCATGTCTGATATGTTGGCTAGCCTTGGTTTATTTGCATGACAACATTTCATGTTTTTAACAACTGTATAGTATAGCCTTGCGTGACATACATTGCCCCAGGAATCACCTGGCCTATTTGGTTGTATGTAGTCTGTCCTATTGTGTATTTGTAACCCCACCTCTACTGTCGATAGTAGCCAATGAATATCCCAACAATATAATTACTTTTAGCCCCATGCCCATAAAACATGTTTTACAGATAGTAAACGTTGGCAGCCCTCCAGTAGTTCTATTAATCAGAAGCAAGTATTTCATTGTCAGACATGTTTACTTCGTATAACTAATCTGTAACACTAAGCTACGGTCTTCACCCCCCCAAATAAAATAAATCAATTGCATCTGTGATTATTAATAAGGATAGTTTTTAGTTAAAGGGATTCAACCCACGAGAGCGTATATGCACAGTTGTTAACCATCTCCGCTGTTGTTGCAGTCGGCAACATTAAGAAAATAATTTCAACCGTTTTAGATGGAAATGTACAGTATACATTTCTTGGCTCAAGACGTACAGTGCTTTTGATAAAAATAGCTAATTCGGCCGCACGCTTTCAGTAAAACAAAGAATTTGTCCACAATTCTCAAGATTTCTCAATCGCTCTTTAACTGACTACAGAGCATTGCTAACAGCACGTAAAGACAGGTCACGTGACCCGGTTTTGACTGCAGAGAGAGAGAGAGAGAGAGAGAGAGAGATGATAACTCCACCTATAACTAGTTTCAATGTATGGAACTATTTAAGGCATTTCTGGTTTTAGGTAAAGCCTTTAACGTGTTCACCCTGTTGCGTTGCAGGAGAACTAAATGTAAATGTGGATTCGAGGTTCAGAAAAAGGCTTCTGAAGCTTGTCATTTCAACCTACCGAAACATTTATCAACCCCGACAAAAATGTCCATGAATTATAATCCACAAAATAATTGACCTTTGACCTTGACCTTTCCTGACGCTGCATGACTATTTTCCTGCTGTAGAAAACTGGCTTAAATGAACAACCTACATCTGCAGATGTGTATTTCTGGTATACTGAGTTATATTGTACACGTTTCACCTTTCTATCAGCAAACACATTGACTGTAGGAAAGATGTAGATTATTCCTCAGTCAGCTATCTGCACCATTAGAAAGTCTGTCCAGCTTTGAAAGCGCTATTAATTACTCGCAATCAAACTCAAATTATTGCATTTCCCATCATTTCAAGTTCAATTCGAACACAATTACCTCTGATGATAATTGAAGCAGTACAAGCACACAGTGATAAAAATACCAACCGAAATAACTGCATAATAGCTATAATAGCTATAAATTTGTATCATTTCGAGGCTGACTTGGAGATAAAGCCATAAAAAGGAGCTTGTGTATGGGAAATGGACTGTAGCTCCACAACCGTTTACTCTGGCGATTTGATGAGCGTCCAATCTGATTATTTACAACTCGAAACGTAACATTTATTTTTATTTTTAAAGGAGTTAAGTCAGCTGCTTACAGCCAAGAGACGCTGTCTGGTGATACACACCGATTCGTTTTACTCCACTACGGTGGCTGATGAGGCCACACAGTGCCAAGATCATAGCTGTGGTAGCCAATGAGAATCGCTGCACGCAGGGCGATTGGATATCTAGTATGTCGCGGTGGCGGGATTTTGGTCATCCGCTTCATGTAGCGAGCTGATAATCTGTTGTCAGGTTGTTATTGCTCTCGATATCCTAGAAATAAAAGCAAGTGTGCCGTTCAGTCAACAAACTCTCCTGAAGTCAATCGGTGGATGTTTCAAAGTGGACCTCAAGACAAACAGTACACACCTATGCTGACATAACATTCCTTTGTCTGCAATAGATTGAATTGAGGGCATTTGTTTTAATAAGTTCGTCAACTCATCTTTAAACCTTTCAGTGCTACTCGGAACCTCGTTCGGGATTGAAACAGCCACTACTAAACGTTTACGGAGACTTGCGCTAAAGGAGACAAACGGAAGCCCATTGTGTGCTCACTGATTCTCTCCAGATGACGTATGTGGTTAAGTGATCTGTGGGACATCCGGCGTCTACGTGATAACAACCACTCGGGTCTCTGTCATTCCCTCGTCTGTGTTTATTCTGTTCCCCTCTCTCTCTCTCTCTCTCTCTCTCTCTCTCTCTCTCTCTCTCTCTCTCTCTCTCTCTCTCTCTCTCTCTCTCTCTCTCTCGGCATACTATTTATCTGTGCTCTCCAGAGATAGCGACGTTTATCACCACAAGGACTTGTCTCCAAGTCCACGGGATCAACCCATCACCTCCACAATAAACGTCAGGGTGAGATGATTGATGCGGCTAATGTAATTGATTAGGGGGCCGCGTCCCGGGACATTGCATCCCCATGATTCACTGCTGTCTTGTTTACTCAGAGCGAGGAGCGAGGAGGAGCGAGCGGAGGCGGCAAGACGAACCTGGCGGTGACATGGGATCCGGCGCCCGCTTGGCCCAAAACAACAGACACATCCCCTGAGAGACGAGAGACTCTCGCTATTTTCTTTCTCTCTACTTTATGATTGACCCTGGAGGTGGTTGGGGACAGTCATTAAATAAGATATAGAAGATCAGAGATAGGGGTACAGACAGTCACACTCCCTTAGACAAAAGGAACGCGTTTTCCCTGCTTGTGATGAGTCGACATGTCATTGATGAGTCACCTAGGTCATGAAAGGGACGGCCTACAGGAACATCCTCCAGCATGGCCATGGAACCACCCGCTACGGCTGTCACTTCTATTCTCATTTTACACTACCCATCCTAGACCACGAGACACATAGTCTAACAACAAGTGGATTTCATCCATCTGTGAGGTACTGCAATGGAATTCTGCCCCTTAGCTGTAGTTCAACACTTCTCAGTCAAGTTCTCAGACAGACGGACAGACCATCACAACCCAACCCTGTCCATGACCCTAATACACCACTATCACCCCCAAAGCCGTATAGGGCCGCCTCGATTTCATGCCAGAGAATATAAGCACCACATGTGCTTTCCAGTCGAGACGGGTCGTGATCACTCGGCTCTCCCACAGGTGGCATCTGCTGCAGAGACACGCATCGGAAAGGAGGGAGAGCAGGCTTGGCTGACCTTCGGGCTCATCACAAATGACTTTATTAGCAGGGAGATAAGAGGACACCTTTAGGAGGACTTTACTGCCCCGTCAGCGAGAAGGATCTCCGCCAGAGAGATTGCTGTCCCGAGCTTATCGACGAGCCACTTATCAGGAAGAACTTTCCTGACATTGAGGAGGGCCTGCAATTCGTCCTCAGAGACTGTCCTCAACCTCCAAAGAGACAACTGGTTATCAATAATCAGTGGGGTCATGGAAATATGCTGTCGTTGTGACAATTAGTGTCGTAAATAAAGCATGAGCGAGGTTTGAGAAGGGTTGTTGTCCTTGTTGTTTCCGTGTCTCAAAAGGCGTGACGGAAGGTAGATAGGGATCCACTGCTTTAGAAGCTGAACTCTGGTTTATAACTATCTGTCTCGGCCTGATGGATCGCTTTATGGTGGCTGTCTAATGGTCATGACTCGAACTGGAACTTTCCATTAGTCATGTAAGTAGAGCAATCAGTGCGGAAAATGTTTGCGAAGGCCCCCCGACCTTTGCTGTTTTTGTGTCGGCGACTGAGCACACCAACGCTTGTGCCACTTCTGACGCCTCAACTAGCGAAAACTGAGTGCGTGGCGAAATGGCTTGAGCCCTTTTTGAACGACGACTCTGGCGCGCTAATGTTTCTGTGGTGTCGGTCGTTCAGCGTTGGGTAATGGATGAACACGTCGGAGGGAACTTGGACAGCGAGCCAAGACGTGGTGAGAGAGAAGTCGTCCGTCCGGGCCGTGAGAGAGCACAGTGCGGGCTTTATTCGCCTCCTCGGCACCGT
>NC_068448.1:36930084-36932584 GCF_023373465.1 Oncorhynchus keta | reverse complement strand
GGATAAGACACGCCTACGTCATCTAAGAGTGCCCGGTAACAGGGGAACATGCGTCCCAAATACATTTCTACCTCGCATAATAAGCAGCCCCCCTCCCCCACAGAAAAACATTAATTACACAGCGCACATTTACATAATTCAGAGCAAAATATGAAACAAAAAAGTGGCAGTATAGCTAATTGACTAATTCATCACGCGCGTTGCCGGTAAACGCAGTTCATTAGTACCTGCTTGAGCAGGTTTGTGCAAATGAAAACATTAGCATAGCTGTGTAGCTTAGCGCCGCCAACACGGAACGGCGGGCTGGAGCGAGGGAGTATGTGGAATGAGAGAGCACACACACACACACACACACACACTGGAGGTAGCATACTGTGCATAGGAACCCCCTGAGCATTGGGTTTATGTTTAATCAATGCAATCTGCTCAGGTACGTTGGGGGCGCTTGATTGCGCCGAAAATGGAGTGGCACTCTCCCGAAGAGAATGAGTTATGGCCAAGCATCGCTGTCATAAAACATCTATTTTCTCAGTCTGATGATCAGCACTTGGTACTATAATACCGTCGAAAGCAAACCATGACTAAAAAAAAGGCAAGGCCCTTACGTGGCAGCAGGATGCAGTGTGCTCTTTCACTCTACCTGATACAACAGTAAGGCATTGACAAAGACCAAGCTGGGTTTGAATCCCATATTCTGTCACACAAACTCATTTTTTTTTGTCAGTGGTTCTATTCCTACAACACGTGTTACTATTCCTTACTGGGGGAAAAAATGCAATCGCAATTACACTCGGGCAGCTCCATTCAAGCAAAAAATGTGAAACAGCAGCTCTGATTGACAACGTATTTTTCACCACAGGATGCATCCGTGAAGTGTTCTAAGTCTAAATGGCTTGATTTGACCTCTTTTGTAAAGAGGTGTTGTTTTGGGAAGGTTAGCTAGACGGGGTTGGCCCAGAGTCTGTTCTGGGCGGATCTCGCCGTTGTTGAGGGTGAGTCCGAGGTGCTGGGAAAGAGCGCCACACATTCAGGCAGCATGAAGCATTATGGGTAACCGATGAGCCTAAAGACACCTTTCCAGATCCTCTCCTTCCTGTTCTGACGCGCGCACGCACGCACGCACGCACGCACGCACGCACGCACGCACGCACGCACACACACACACACACACACACACACACACACACACACACACACACACACACACACACACACACACACACACACACACACACAATCCAAGAGCCAGGCCATCTTTAGAAAACCTCACAGGAGAAAGCTAATGAATAGCTTAGCTTCACTTTGGCCGTGGAGCTACATCTAAACACTGGGAATTGATTTGTTTTCTTCTCTCTTAATTGGCAGCAGCAGGTTTTTTTCCCTCTCTTTCTCTCTCTCTTTCTTCCTTCTCTCAATATGAATAATGCGACAAGCTTCTGATCCCAGATTTTCAACCCCACGCCTGTTTATGTACGTATTTCCATGACACTCCGAACAAAAGGAGCCGGGAGTGGCAAATGACAGCCATGTCTAATATCTCTTTCTGTCAATTCGCCCCCCCCCCCCCCCCTTCCCGTCACTTGATGTCTTTATGCCGAGAGGGAGAGAGGGAGAGAGGGGAGAGAGGGAGAGAGGGAGAGAGGCTGAGAGTGCGGCGGCATGAAAGGGGGCTGGGGCGACCGGAGAGAGTGACCCCGCAGGAGGAGAGTATTAAAAGCAGAAAGCAGAGGGAGGGAAGGAGGGAGAGGGAGGGAAGGGGGAGAGGGAGGGAGGGAAGGGGGAGAGGGAAGGGGGAGAGGGAGGGAAGGGGGAGAGTGAGGGCACCCCGCCGGGGCCCCGGCATCTCCGCTGGCAGCCCACATCTTGGCTACAGACGGCTTTTGTCATGTGGGAGAAAAAGAAGGTCTCTTCTTCACTTGGGGATGGGACAATGGGGGTTTTGTCCCGTCCGGGCGGGGGCGCTGGGTAGAGGAAGAAAGCCAAGGGCCCATCTTTGCGAGGGGTAGCCCTTTCTGGGGGCCTGGCAGATGTTGAAATGAGGATGATTTATTAGCCCTGGAGTGTCCTTGGTGGCACTTGGCCCAAGTCCCAGACTTAAAGAGTGAGAGACAAGGGGAGAAGGAGGGGGGCAGAGGAGGAGGAGGTGGCCGTGGATCAGAGAGACAGAGACATCTTAATACCGTCTATGGGCATGGAGACACTTTTTGCTCTCCGACCGTCATGGTATTTTTGCCCGATTTCTCTGAGAAAAATAACTTGGTCGGGAGTCATCTGCATCACTGAGCCAGACTGTCACCGGGCACTAACACCCCCACCCATGTTGCTAAACCCTCCGCTACCCCCTTCCTCCACCCCCACCAGCACGCACACACACCCTACCCCCACCGCTCCACAGTCTTATATAAAACGACAAATTAGCAAATTAACATTCCCTACAGCCGCTGCTCTCCCAGGGTGCTGGAGTAAGATACCTCCAAACCCGCCAGCTAACAAGTGCTGC
>NC_068448.1:36897584-36925084 GCF_023373465.1 Oncorhynchus keta | reverse complement strand
CCTTCACATATTTGTATTTTGTCTTTCCTCTGACACACTTTAGAGGAACCTAATCAACCTCCCTACGACCACAGAGCCCAGCGTCCCCCCCACCTCTCCTCATGTGCTCCTTCTCAGCACTACGCCTTAAAGAACGCCTACCTTCCAGGTCCAAGGACTGTTATTAAAGCAATCAAGACCTTTCCTACAGCTAGGTCAAGTGCAAGGTGCCTCACATGGGGGAGGTGAGGATTTGAATTGCCAGCAGCAGAAACCCCTCTTTGGTCCAGACAAAGGTGAATCAAATGAACGAGGAAGGGGGAAATAGGAAATAGGAAAGATGCAGCCTCCCGACTTCAGAGACGTGGGGTTGGACGCTTACGACGCCGGTCGAAAAGCCTTGAAATGGTGGAGATTCGCCTGAGCTCCAGTCCTTCTGGAAGGGAGGGGTGGGCCTTAAAGGAAGGAACCACAGGCCTCGTTGAGGTTGTCCGTTTCTGCGCTCCCTGTGTGTTCGGCAGTGCCAACATCAGATCAGCTTTCCCCCAGCGCTCCACTCAGCCTCTACCGGCTCAGGATACTGAGACAGGAAGGAGGAGATGAGACGAGATGAGGGGTTTGTCTCCAGATTTGGGTTTGGGCATACGGGTGAGGTAGGGGGGGGGGACCAATGAAAGGTATTGTGGAACCTGGAACAGTAAACACAGTAACCGTAGAGCTGAAGCTATGCACATGTGTCACGGGGAAATCGTCCCCATAGTGAATGTAGCCGTGTCCTCCTCAGCACGTGCTATAGACGACGTCTTCGCTACATTAATATGGATCTGAGTGAAATTACTACTTCCCTTCCATGTGCTTATTGTTGTCACACTAGTAGCTAAGTATTATCAGGTATTTCTAGGTATCTCCCGTCTCGAGATACAGTCACATAGAAAAGTGAGATGGGCTTCGGTGGTTCTCTCAGGCTGGTCCCTGGCAACACACGTCACAATTGTCGAGCAAGCAAGGATAGTATTTGATGACATGCTTTCACCAAACCGCTCAGGACTCATACCTAAACTTAAACCTTTGTGTCGTTTCTGTTCTATAACCCCGTAACCACGCGGAATGAACCCTGTAAACACGCGGAATTAATGGGTCAAAAATCGACGTTCATCCAATTACGTCAAATCCCGGAGTGAAACCAGGAGATCAAGATCCAAGCTATCGGCCGCTTGTCAATAAATGTATCGTATTTAAAGGTTACCTAAAAACATATTTTAAAAAAATGTCCTTTCTGTGTATAACACCCCCCCAAAAAAAAAAAAAAAACTGTCCTAAAAATGTGTGCCCTCGGCGACAGAGGAACAAAGCTATGTTGAGGTAGTGTAGGAAGCTGTGCGGGCTGAAAGGTAACACCGTGCTACCTTCTCTGACCCTGCTGTCCAGCCACTCTGCCTTGGCTTGGCCAGGTAGAGGAGCGGTATTAGGTGGCCACAGTACAGGGGAGGTCTGGTGGCTGATCTGCTCACCGCCAGAAAGCCAACCCAATCTCTCTGGGACCGTTTGTTTTGATTTCCACTCTTTTCTCACAGTGCAAACTGAGAGAGGCGATTCATCGGGGAAGGAAACAGGGCGGGTCTCGCCAGATTGAGAATTAGAACCGTAAGCAGGTAAAGTTTCCATGACTTCCAAAAAAAAGTGTAATGAGTGTAATGAAGACAGCCGTGTAAGAAAGATGTCAAATTGACAATGTTGTGTGGTAGAACCAATGAAGGATGTATGACAATACTATCAAGGGGAGACTTCAGTTGACTATTGCAACATAATATTGATTTGTACACGCAAGTACTTATGCAAAGAAGTATGTATGCAATCTGCTGAAGAAATGTCAAATTCTCCTGTAATTTTCTCATTAGACAACATCTCAGGCCCATTTCAGTGACAGGAGCCAGCAATCTGCACCAGCAGCAGCCACCCACATCTTTAGACAGGGAGCTCAAGCACAGCAAAGAGCAGGGAACAATTTGGTCGTTCTAAAACCAAGTGGGTCGTTCTTAAAAAAAAAAGAGAAAAGACACCCTATAGACAAAATCCCTCTCTCAGGGCCATGTGAAGAATTACCCCCTCCCCCCTCTCTCCTCCTCCTTCCCTCCCTCCTTCCCTCCCTCCTTCCTTCCCTCTCCTCTTTGGGGCTTTTTTAATAAAGCCGTCGGGGTTGTCAGGTCTTTTCAGGCGCGGCCCTCCCAGCCATGTGAAAAGTTAATCCCTCGTGGGCTCCTCCGTGCCGCTCATCTCCCTGGGAACCCCCGTCGTCTCGTTGCCCAGCCCGGCCGGTGCTCAAGGGCCGCCCTGACCAAGGCCATGGAGTGGTGGGGTGGAGTGGAGTGGGCCGGCCGGGGGCATGGACGACCCATGGACGACCCACTTCAACCACCACCCTCCCACCCCCCATCCCATCCCAACTCCTCATTCAATCACCAGGTCTGGGCCTGTCATACTCCCATCCATCCCCCACCACCACCACCCCTCTCTTGGAGCTTTTCATTAGCTGCCCCTGATGGACAGATGCTGGGACTGTGTAGGATTTAAATCTTGGAGTGCTCATTGAGGTTTTTTTTTTTTTTTTTGAAGGATGACAGTGGTTAAAAAAAGAAGGGCCCCTTTTTTCATGTGCCCTCTCCAACGTGCTCGATCTCTACCCCTGTCCCCCCTCCCTAACCCTCTTCATCCCCTCCCCTGGCCACTACACTTCAACCGTTCCTCTTCACCGTTCCCCTGTGTCAAAGCAACAATCCCGCGCAGACTGCACTTGGGCCAGGTGCCAACGTGGAGGAGTGAGGGGGACATGATAACAACCAAAAGGGAATTGCTAGAATTGAAACAGTCCGTCTGTAAATAACTTCTGGTATTTTGTGGTATGTTTGGGAACCGGGACTAGTGATCAAGTGCAACCTTCAAAGTTAAAGCGAGCGAAAAAATGACGACATTACACCCAAGAAGTACTTCAAAACCTGAATCGAGAAAATAGTTGCTTTCATCTCACAAAGGTTTACCGGGAACATTCAACCTCGGGTGTAATGCCGCTATACGGTGACAATGACAGACAGTCAGAAAGAGTTCGGGACCACATCCTGGCCCGATCTGACACCGATGTCAGTCATTGTCATCGAAGAGCAGTTGAGCATGGGTTGGAAGGTAAAAGTGGTCAGGTCTTATATAAAGTATCCCACCACTGTCGCCCCTCCCCCTGTACATCCAGAGGAAAAAACTGTTGAATGCTTTGCTTGCACTTTATTTCCCAGCCCCTTCCCCGAGTGCCACTGGACAGAGCCAGTCAGGCATCCTAATCCCTCTTCCCTGTCCCTCTCACGCTTGCTCAAGCCTCTCTGCCCCCCCTCCACACACACACACTCCCAAACCCCCCCACTTATCCTTCTCTCTCCTTAGGCCCTCCGCATTGCCACCAGGACCAGCTCAAACCCAAACTCTTCAGAAATGATTTCGCAGGAGGGGTGGCGGGTGTTGGGGGGAAAAGTGAGATTTGGGTTTGTTAAAGGTCATGCGGACTTTGTTCCGTCTGAGAGTTTATCTGGGCTACAGCTGCGCAGGACAATGGGGCGCTCGCCGTGCGACAGAAACCCAAGCTGTGCCGGCTAAATTACTTCACTGATAAGGCGGAATTAGAAGCGCCGGGACCCCAGAGCCCAGGAGAAGATCAGGAGACAAAAGGGGGGGGAGACTGGCCAAGGAAAGGAGCGGGAGGAAAGAGAGGGAGGGAAGGGAGAGTGGGGAGAGTGGGAATCAATAAAAAACCTACCTAAAAGTGCATATGCTCTCAGTGTCTTAAAGACAACATTCCACAGTCGCCATGTTGGTATAGATCAGCCACTCAGAAATATTTTAACAAATGACACGTGGAGCATCAATGTTGAACATACTTAGAATTATATTATAGAATATCATATCTATGGTATCAGAAAGTTATAAAGAGATATTTTTGAAACCTTGAAGACTTTTAGTCGAGAGGGGCAGGTGTGTGTGTGTTTGTGTGCTGAAGACTCAATAGGCCCTGTGGTGATCCATCATATTAGTGTGTGTGTGGGAGGAGGGGGCAGGAGTGCAGAGAGGTGGCGAGAGAGAGAGAGAGAGAGAGAGAGAGAGAGAGAGAGAGAGAGAGAGAGAGAGAGAGGCCACTGGGATGGTGAGGGCCCTGTCTCTAGCCCCCTACACCACAGGGAAGGAGTGAGTGGACTGGAGAGCAGCTGACTCTGCAATGCTGGAGCACTTAAAGGTTGAGCTAAGTGTGTGTGTGTGCGGACTTGTTTGTCTAGTCCTCTGTGTGTTTGTGCGTGTGTGTGTGTGCGTGTGTGTATGTGCATACGTATGTGTAGTCTTATGTGTGTGTGCGTGTTCGTTTGTGTGTGTGTGTGTTCGTATGTGTGTGTGTGTGTGTGTGTGTGTGTGTGTGTGTGTGTGTGTGTGTGTGTGTGTGTGTGTGTGTGTGTGTGTGTGTGTGTGTGTGTGTGTGTGTGTGTGTGTGTGTGTGTGTGTGTGTAGGACCCAAGTTAGAAGGGGAGAGTCTCGAGCCTCTGCATTAAGCTGGAGAGAGAAAGGGCAGCCTAGCTGTGATCCTGTGAAAGGATCTCTCTCCTCGCTGCATTGTTGCCTCCCGCCAGAAGAGGGTAGATTCACTTATTGGAATTGTATTCTATTTTACATTTACATAATTTATTCTAGTATTTCACCATGAAAATATGTGGAAATGTTCTATAAAAATACTGTTTGATTGAGATCCAAGGATCAAGGATATGAGCGTAGACATTCCTCTGGTGCACATTTATCAGAATGACCAAAACATGAAGTAAATGTAGTAGTCATTGAGAGATGAGCAAACCCCCGAAAGAGTCATTTGTAAATCCCAAAGTGGATATGAGGTAGGTGAGTTGAGCTGGGTTGGGACGTAGTGAATCACTAAAGTGCTTTGTCATATCAGCTGGCACAGGCACACGGTCACATTGGGGCAGGTCAAGCTCATGCAGCTCAAACAGGATTTCTCTTTATCGCGTCGAATGGTACGGAGTGGAACGGTGCACCACACACCAGGCCGGCGGGTTTCAGACGTCAGCGCACTTCCTCTAATGAAGAAGACGAAGTGCAGGATCATGAGACAGGCTATGGAAGGACATGGTGATTGAGTGGCTGGGCTGTCCAGTGTTGTGGAGACAAAAGAGAGAAAACAAACGGTTTCACAGCCTCCTCCTCCTGACTGTCTGACTGAGCTCACCCTCTCCAACCATTCCAAGTTGAACCCCTAAAAGTCAAATAAGATGATCATACCATTGATCATTAAGCTACTTGATTTGGAATTTTAGGACATCTGTAGGTATAAAAACAAACAAAAAATTGAAAATGATTTGATAAAATATTGAATTAGTTGCATTGAATAACACATTCATGAATGTCAAAAGAGACAGTCAAAATATAAATCATAAGGAATAAGGTTTTGAAGCGTCCTATACAGTGGGGCAAAAAAGTATTTAGTCAGCCACCAATTGTATTAATGGAACCTGTTTGAACTTGTTATCAGTATAAAAGACACCTGTCCACAACCTCAAACAGTCATACTCCAAACTCCACTATGGCCAAGACCAAAGAGCTGTCAAAGGACACCAGAAACAAAATTGTAGACCTGCACCAGGCTGGGAAGACTGAATCTGCAATAGGTAAGCAGCTTGGTTTGAAGAAATCAACTGTGGGAGCAATTATTAGGAAATGGAAGACATACAAGACCACTGATAATCTCCCTCGATCTGGGGCTCCATGCAAGATCTCACCCCGTGGGGTCTAAATGATTACAAGAACGGTGAGCAAAAATCCCAGAACCACACGGGGGGACCTAGTGAATGACCTGCAGAGAGCTGGGACCAAAGTAACAAAGCCTACCATCAGTAACACACTACGCCGCCAGGGAATCAAATCCTGCAGCTCCAGACGTGTCCCCCTGCTTAAGCCAGTACATGTCCAGGCCCGTCTGAAGTTTGCTAGAGAGCATTTGCATGATCCAAAAGAAGATTGGGAGAATGTCATAAGGTCAGATGAAACCAAAATATAACTTTTTGGTAAAAACTCAACTTGTTGTGTTTGGAGGACAAAGAATGCTGAGTTGCATCCAAAGAACACCATACCTACTGTGAAGCATAGGGGTGGAAACATCATGCTTTGGGGCTGTTTGTCTGCAAAGGGACCAGGACGACTGATCCGTGTAAAGGAAAGAATGAATGGGGCCATGTATCGTGAGATTTTGAGTGAAAACCTCCTTCCTTCCATCAGCCAGGGCATTGAAGATGAAACGTGGCTGGGTCTTTCAGCATGACAATGATCCCAAACACACCGCCCGGGCAACGAAGGAGTGGCTTCGTAAGAAGCAGTTCAAGGTCCTGGAGTGGCCTAGCCAGTCTCCAGATCTCAACCCCATAGAAAATCTTTGGAGGGAGTTGAAAGTCTGTGTTGCCCAACAACAGCCCCAAAACATCACTGCTCTAGAGGAGATCTGCATGGAGGAATGGGCCAAAATACCAGCAACAGTGTGTGAAAACCTTGTGAAGACTTACAGAAAACATTTGACCTCTGTCCCTTGCCAACAAAGGGTATATAACAAAGTATTGAGAAACTTTTGTTATTGACCAAATGCATATTTTCCACCATAATTTGCAAATAAATTCATTAAAAAACCTACAATGTGATTTTCTGGATTTTTTTTCTCTCATCTTTTTAAGTGGGAGAACTTGCACAAATGGTGGCTGACTAAATACTTGTTTGCCCCACTGTATATAAACACACTGCAGTCACAAAAACTATCAAGTGGTATGATGAAACTGGCTCTCGTGAGGACCACTACAGGAACGGAAGACCAGAGTTACCTCTGCTGCCGAAGTTCATTAGAGTTACGAGCCTCAGAAATTGCAGCCCAAATTAATGATTCACAAAGTTCAAGTAATGGACACATCAACTGTTCAGTGAAGACTCCATGGGCCAAGAAACACGAGCAATGGACATTAGACTGGTGGAAATCTGTCCTTTGGTCTGGAATCCAAATTGGAGATTTTTGGTTCCAACCGCCATGTCTTTGTGAAACGCGGTGGAGGAGGTGTGACGGTGTGAGGGTGCTTTGCTGGTGACACTGTCTGTAATTGATTTAGAACTCAAGGCACACTTAACCAGCATGGCTACCACAGCATTCTGCAGCGATACGCCATCCCATCTGGTTTGGGCTTAGTGGGACTATCATTTGATTTTCAACAGGACAAGGCTGTGTAAGGGCTATTTTACCAAGAAGGAGAGTGATGGAGTGCTGCATCAGATGACCTGGCCTCCACAATCACCTGACCTCAACCAAATTGAGATGGTTTGGGATAAGTCAGACCGCAGAGTGAAGGAAAAGCAGCCAACAAGTGCTCAGCATTTGTGGGAACTCCTTCAAGACTGTTGCAAAAGCATTCCAGGTGAAGCTGGTTGAGAGAATGCCAAGCGTGTGTAAAGCTGTCATCGAGGCAACTTTGAAGAACACTTTGTTGGTTACTACATGATTCCATATGTGTTATTTCATAGTTTTTATGTCTACACTATTATTCTACAATGTAGAAAATAGTCAAAATAAAGAAAAACCCTTGAATGAGTAGGTGTGTCCACACTTTTGACTGGTACTGTATATATTGATGTATTCCTTAAAGCAAAACAAGGAATACCATAGATGGAAATTCATGTGAAATATGTGCTGTGGAGGAGTTGTGACAGATTTACAGATATGGGTTGGACAGGGGAGACAAGAGGGCAAGGCCTGGGATGATTCATGGACAAAAAGCTACTACTCCTGACTTAGAGTCATCTGAGAGAGAGAGAGAGACAGAGAGACAGAGAGAGAGAGAGAGAGAGAGAGAGAGAGAGAGAGAGAGTCATCTGAGAGAGAGAGAGACAGAGAGACAGAGAGAGAGAGAGAGAGAGAGAGACTTAGAGTCATCTGAGAGAGAGAGAGACAGAGAGACAGAGAGAGAGAGCGAGAGAGAGAGAGAGAGAGAGAGAGAGACTTAGAGCCATCTGAGAGAGAGACAGAGAGAGAGACAGAGAGAGAGACAGAGACAGAGACAGAGACAGAGACAGAGAGAGAGAGAGAGAGAGAGAGAGATTTTGAAACAATTGTAAATTGACTTTGGGTCCATAAAGAGCGCTATATAAAACCTATGTATTATTATAATAGGGAGGATGAGAGATGCCGAGATGCAGAAAAATAAATAGACTGTATGGGCAACTCAACCCCCTCATTGACAGTGTAGGAGGATTTGACCAGAAATCACTCGACCGACTCCACACCCTTTCCAAAGTAAAGACCAATTTGACATTTCAACAATTCAACACGTTTTTTCAAATGGCATGTCGTCATTATGCTTCACTCCTCGGTCCATGCTGTTATTCCAAATAGTCAACTTGAGGAAAGAATAACAATCAGTGGTTTGTCTGTTTGCCAGTGTGTGCGAGTGGGTGTGTTTGCGTGCAAGCTCTCTTTAAAGTGTGTGTGTGGACACCTGGAGAGTGGTTGTTTTAATTAAAACAACGTCCAAGATCTCCAACGTGGTAGAACAATACATTCTCACCTCTGTCGTCTAAATCTGCCGTTATTACGGTGTTGACAGCGTTGTGATCGGAAATAGTAATCACAACAGCCGCGGGGACCCGATTATTAGGCCAGCGTCGCCATTCTCTTTCTTGGAAATGTTTAGGAAATACTTCAAGCCCATAAGAGCGGGTTGTGTGGGGATTGAAAGTTAAACTCTTTCTTTAATTTGGAGCTGGGGTGCAGGGGGGGAGCGGGTGGAGTATCGGCAGGGGGGCTAGGGGAACAACAGAAGGTTTGTCCATGGGGCTCTGACATGTCTGTCTCTGTACAGGTGGTGGTGGAGCTGGTTAGTGAGCTCTCTCTGCTGTGTGTGGCACTTTAAGCTGGGTAAGCCCTCGCCGTATGGGCTGGCTGTGGGGCCGTGCCAAACCCTGCTCTGACCCTTCTCTGACACCTCCTCTTCCACTAACTCAGTCATGCACGTACACGCTCGCTCTCCCTCACACATGCACGCCCTCCCTCACACAAGCACGCACAAACATACACATTTTTTTTTCTTTCTCACACGGCAAAACATGGTGGGAAAGCAACAAAAAAAAGCAAGCAGCCGAGCCGAGAAGAAAATGAAAGCAGCTTCATGGCTAATTCATGAAATGGAGGGGGGTGAACGCTATCATGCAGGACCAAGTCCCATTTCCAAGTGTAAGCATCAATCTAATTAACAACATAAACAGCCTTTGACAAATGTCATCATTTTCTGGCCCGGCCACAGAGCAATATCATTGTCTGCCGTGGCCTGGGGCTAACGCGGCAATGATGTGGCTATTCATCAGGACAGCCATGAATGATGGGTTTTCACTGGGATACAGAGGAGGGAGGAGGTAGGGGAGGGTGGGAGGAATTGGTCAGGAGTTACCTGCTTTTGGCCACCGAGGACAGGGGAGCGAGGAGGGGTATTAAATTAATGTTTAGGAACACATAATCGCCTGAGCATTAGTTAAAGCAAGTCTGTGCGAGCTACGCGCCACGCGGCGGCTAACAGAAGGGAAACGACATAAAGGATGACATTGTTGAAGAGTGAGTGAGTTAAGAGACTGGAGGGGCTGGAGTTTGAGGCTAGACAAGAGACTCTATTGAGAGACAAAGTGGCTCAGAGTCGACGGGAGCAGTGAAACCAATGGCCAAATTAATAACATCAACAATTTGGAGGGACAATATTTATTGAGCCGCTCGACCACTCGATCAAAAAGGGATGACTTTCTCCCCCGTTCACTTCCTCCTGAGATACTCGTTCATTTCATCCGGGGGTCTTGAGATGAATTAACAGACGCTGGTAGCGAGTTATGAACAAACGATAAGGCATCAGAGTTCTAATCAAACCTGACATTTAATTTGCTGCTTACTTCCTCGTTATCAATTACCATGTTCAGAGGGATAATTGACATCGGTTCGAGGGGACGAGAGACGCAAAGAAAATGTTTTTTTTTTAAATGATGTGTCTTTCTTTAACAGCTCCTAAAAAGCTGCTGCGATGTTTCTAAGGCAACAGGGCCCATATGTTTAATATTAGATGTAATCTGTTCCACTGGAGTGCTCCGAAGGCTGGGAAAATTGGATTAAATTGGCTAATGGCATGTTTAAAACCTACATAAAATCAACGCGAATGGAACATAATACATCCTCAGGACTGAAACTGTGGTGTTATGCTTGCTCTGTTTTTTCGTATATATTTTATTCATGTTTAAACTTGGGTTTATCAGGTATAACCGTGATACAGAAAACCACACAGTGTTGGTCAACAGGGTTGTTAAATACCACAAGGCTGATATTCATTTCATGGCATTTTACTGTGGGAAAGGAAACACAGATGCCAACAATCCTTACAATTTGGCAATATTATTATGTTACCATCTTAAAACACCCTGGAGATGAATGTACATAAACAAATATTTAGGTAATATTAATGTCAAGAATAATGACTAATTATTAACTATTGTAATAATTAAGTCCTCATTAGTATCATTGTTAATTACAATATGAATTGTTATTAATATAAATTATCATTATTATATATTTATTCTATGTTACATTACATATAATAATTTAATATAATTAATGCAATATAATTTGACGGTGGTAAACAATTATAATTTCCTATGCATTTATAAATATACCCAAAATACTGCTGCTCTTTTGACCTCGGAGTCGGGCTCTAATTTGATTAGTAAAATACTATGCTCTAATGATGCATTAACCTGGAGAGCTCATCTCCCATGGCTTCATATTCCCCACGAGGTCTACCAGTCTTGGGTTCACATACTATTCAAACATTTTCAAGTACTTTTAGCGTTTGCTCTAGTCTGAGTGCTAGATGTGTGGGGTTTGCACTCTTGTCACTATTCTATTGTTACTATTTCACCAGGCTACAGTAGCGTAGCCAGAAATTCGTTGATGGGTGGGCTTGCAGAAATTTTGGTGGCCCAAAAAAAGTAATAATGTATAGCTAGTTTCATGCTATTCTACACATTTCGCCACGAGGCTGAGATAAAATAGTGCCGTTTTAAAGATCATTTCCTGCAATTCTATACATTTTGCTATGGGGTAGAGAGGAAATTTGGTGAGGGGTTGGGCCCACCCGCACGCCCATGCCCACCCAGGCCCACACGGCTGCCAGGCTAGCTCAATCACGCCAGGATAACATATGTGAAATGGTTTCAAGTAGTACTTGCACCCATGTCTCAACATGGTCTACAGAAGAGGTGAAGGTCCACTGGAAAGGAATAGGGCGACAGTCTATGTTCTCTGGATCAACACATGGTATTTATTTAATTTTTTACCCCTATTTCCTCCCCAATTTCAATCTTGTCTCATCGCCACAACTCCCCAATGGGCTCAGGAAGGTAAGGTCGAGTCATGTGTCTTCTGAAACATGACCCACCAAACCTCGCTTCTTAACACCTGCCCACTTAACCCGGAAGCCACCTGCACCAATATGTCGGAGGAAACACCGTTCAACTGATGACCGGGGTCAGCCTGCAGATACCCGGCCTGCCACAAGGAGTCGCTAAAGTGCGATGAGCCAAGTAAAGCCCCCCCAATATATGGTCTTGACTGATAAGAAAGAGTGTATTCTTGGTACAACATGCTAAAATCGTCTGACCGCACAACATTTTGATCAATTTGCAGAGAAACGCAAACCACACTGGGCTTACTCAGAAACCATTCCCCTCACAGATGAAGGTGCTATCGTTATGGCGATAAGTTGTACATTCTGTTAGTCAGCACCTTACCTTGAAAGGTGTACATCTGACATACAGACATTGGATATTGATTCAAAACCACATCTTCCCACAAAATAGAACAAATATTCAAAGTGAAAACGCATAGCGCGGCCGGTTTCCGCGTATCTGCAGTCGTTTGAATGGGGGGCACTCGCTAATTCCCTCTCTCTGTCAACTACTCGCCATTCCTTTCGGTTTGTCTATTCGGTGTCCCCTAAAGTCCTTGGTGGTTTCTGACCTATCAGCTAGGTAACATTAGTCTTGTGGCTCGAGATAAAAAGCACAAAAAAACACCTCGTCGGCAAACAGACCAAACATGTTGCAAACTGCGCCTTGATCACCCCTAGAGCGCTATCTTGACACATGCTGGGTATACAGGGCTCAGCAATTCCTCCGACACAAAAGGCGAGCAAACAGTGCTGGAGGTGAGCGGTAGGGTCAGGACAGATAAGTGTCAGGGCGGTGCCCAATGTCTTCGCCCGGGTTCCAAGAGGACATTAGCTAGCGTTTTAGCTAGCAAACAAAAGGGCCAACCAAGCGCTGGCGTGAAAAGGAAGCTGTCATCCCAGGGATCAGGGCACAAAAGAAGGCAGGCGGAGAAATATGAGCAACGTCCATGGAGCGCTGGGTGTCTGTCACGTAGTACCGCCGGCTGCCCAAGAGCTCCCATCTAACGCCTTGGCGTATCGCTAAGTCAACAGTAAGGTAAATACGAGAGAGAGAAAAGAACGACAGGCACTTTTTTTTTCTTCCTTTTCTTCACTCTCATCGGATGAATGATGCTGATATGGAAAAACACTCATACGCTATAAGCACAAACAAAGAAAAAGTCCTAATCTGCCCGGCAACAAAGTCATCCCAAGGTCCTTGAGGGTTCGAGACCCTTTGAAGCTGGGAGGAGGTATGGCCGACAGGTGTCATAGACCAGGTAATGGGACATGTTAGTGTGTGTGTGTGTGTGTGTGTGTGTGTGTGTGTGTGTGTGTGTGTGTGTGTGTGTGTGTGTGTGTGTGTGTGTGTGTGTGTGTGTGTGTGTGTGTGTGTGTGTGTGTGTGTGTGTGTGTATATATGTGTGTGTACCACATTAATCTGTGAAAGGCATGACACATGCCCCGTCAAAAAGGGTTGCCATTTCAACTTCAACAAGTCTGTGCTGATAACTCATATTTGTTTAACAAGTTGAAACACTCAAGATGTTTAACAGTGCAGGCCCAAATGGCAGGTCACATTAAAAGACTCGACGTTAGTCCCTAGACGATAAAAAAAAAGAGTCAAAGAACGGTATCACATTTACCACAGGACCATTTCAAACACAAATAGCCACTTGCACACAGCAAACTTATGCGATTCACTCGACCAACACCAGCCAGATCAATCACCAGGAGGTCATTACGCCCCACAAACACTCTCTTAATTGTGCAGAGCTATTTCCGACAATGTGAAGACACGGCAAGGCGCTTTCCTTTCCGTCTTCACATGGAGAGAGATTTTTATCAGCGACCACTGAATCATTTGTTGACTCGGCACAAGTGCCTTCTTTGAGATAGCAAACACTTGAGATGCAGGACAAAGAGAAAGGGCGAGATGACAAAAGTAAAAGGTGTCGGAGTGACAAAGGCCCTGTCACGGAGTTGACACGCCCTGCAACGGGGTTAGGAGAAGGGTGAGTAAACACCATTAATATAGCTTTGGAAAGGGATCTGCGCTTGTTTGATTTGGGCTTTGCTGCGTTCCCTCGGCAGCCTGAGACAAAACGGAAGATATTTGATTGAGTTATTTGACAGTTTGGATAAGTTTGGATCACGGATCACTAGAGAGACTAGGTCTTTGTTCCATCGCTGGGACATCCTTCTGTTACTAACAGTGTGTGGATATGGGGCTTTAAGTGTCATTAAACACACACACGCATATGTGAGAATGTATTGTTGTACCACTTTGGAGGATCTGGGACTCTGTTGAAAAAAAAAATTAAAATAACCACTCTCCAGGTGTCCACACACTCACACTCAAGCATGCACACACACACACATTCATTAAAAAACATTCTTTTTTTAAACGCACACACTGACACATATAGTATCTATTCATGCAACACACACACACTTTTCACTTGTGCCCTCTCTCCCAGTGCCCTCTACCTCCCTCCCTTTCCCAGAGGGAGTGTGAGCTGACAGTGGGCTCCAGTGTGTGCTGCGAAGGGGGAGAAGAACAGGAGAGGAGCAGCAGTGTGAACCTCTATTGTACGCCCACCTGCTCCTGTCAATACCTGATCCGGGACCAAACTCTGCTTCCACAATAGGCCGTGTCACTCTGAAGGATCCCTCCCGGTCCCATAGCAGAGAGGCCTTCCAGACAAGGGCCCGTGCGCACAGCTTGATTGAAAATCGGTTCTTTTGCGGAGCCCGACCGTTATATTATGTTGTGATAAAGGGGAGCATAATAGCTTTTAAATGGATGACTCCGGGTGGCTCTGCCGTTGCATGGGGGGGAGCGGAGGGACACACTGAATGGACGTTGCCCCGAGCTAAGCATCTCCTAGATTGAGCTGTCCGTCTCGGGGAAATGAGTCCGAGTTAACACCTCGGCATCGCCCAACGCCCCGGGACAGACAAGACTGGGCTTCCTTTTCTTCTCTTCTCTGTTCTGTTCTGTTCTGTCCACCTGGATCATTCTCATTATCCAGGAACGGATGGTGGCGGTGGCCGTGCCGTGCTCCAGGGCTGATCACACACAGACGTCAAGAAACATACACGCACACTGAGAGACGCACACACGCGCACGCAATTTCTAACACACACACACTCTCACTAACGCTCGCACACCCACCTGAGCTTTTCACCCATAGAGCCCAATTTACACTGCCCATTAACTCTACCCAAGCCTAATTACACACAGACCTCATGCATTCACACAAGTCACACATCCCCTTAACTCTACATACTACCCAGATATCATTACACACACCTGTCTATGTCACAACTCTAACCAACACCCATTCAATAGGTGGATCCTGCACGGTATGCGATCCTTTCAACTCCCATTCAATTCCCACAATGACGACTACTAGCGTTAAAACCCTACCCTGAGCATTCTGTAGATAGGATCACGTTTAGACAAAGGAGATCTGGGATCTAATCAAATATTATCTCTCATAACAAGCCCCCCCCCCCAACCTATTCAGTTGGGGCTAGAGGGGACAGACTGACAGACAGTGGGCCCCCCTCCATCAAGGCCCATTAACAGCACTGACCTTCCCCCTGCTTTCTTAGTGCCCCATCTCCCCGGTCTCTCTTCTCCCTTCCCTCTCTCTTCCTCTGTTCCTTCCCTCCCTCTCTCTGTAGGCCTGTCTATTTTTCTAAGACCAGAGGCGGTGTGGGGAGCGTTCCTGGAGGAGTTTCGTGATGGCTATCGATGGCTGGGCTGTTATGGCTATCTTTGATAAGGGACCTAAAAGAGAGAGAGAGAGAGAGAGAGAGAGAGAGAGAGAGAGAGAAAGAGAGGAGAGAGAGAGAGAGAGAGAGAGAGAAAGAGAGGGAGAGAGCGAGAGAGCGAGAGAGCTCTTCCAGAGAGAGAGAGAGAGTCATTTTGGGCCTGTAACATGAGAGAAAGAGGGGCAGAGAGAAAGAGAGAGAGAGAAGAGAGAGAAAGAGAGGGAGAGAGAGCGAGAGAGAGAGAGAGAGAGAGAGAGAGAGAGAGAGAGAGAGAGAGAGAGAGAGAAAGAGGAGAGAGAAAGAGAGAAAGAGAGAGAGAGAGAGAGAGAGAGAGAGAGAGAGAGAGAGAGAGAGAGAGAGAGAGAGAGAGAGAGAGAGAGAGAGGATGTCTCTTCCAAACACAGGCGAGACGACGTTGAGGTGGGATTTAGACGGCGGGAGGAGAAATGTTTGGGACCTGCTGTTGGTGGCACAAACTGTTAGGTTTTTTGAAACAGCAAAGAAAAAGGACAGAGCGTGACCTTAGATGGACAGATGAAGCCAATGTAGCCCGAAGGAAAATCACACCACTCAGCAACAACAAAAATAATTGAATCCAAAACGTGCAAAATAATTGACACACTGTAAACTATCTATTTTGAACGAGGTCCTGACTAGCTGAATTATTGGTTAGAACAGTATTGGAATAAAATACTCATATACAGACAATGATCTCTGTCTGGAGTCTGACTAAGTCATGGAGCTATCAGAACCTCTTCAGTTGGTCATTTTGCCAGAGAGCAGCAGGCCGACCCCTCAGAATCAATGTAAACAATGTTCACCAGTCATTTTGGGCCTGTAACATGAGTGTTGTACAGGGAAAGGCAGGAGCAGCTTACACACAGAAAGAAAGAAAGAGAGAGAGAGAGAGAGAGAGAGAGAGAGAGAGAGAGGCAGAGAGAGAGAGAGAGAGAGAGAGAGAGAGAGAGAGTTCACCAGAGAGAACAGAGAGAGACAGAGAGAGAGAGAGAGAGAGAGAGAGAGAGAGAGAGAGAGAGAGAGACAGAGAGAGAGAGAGAGAGAGAGAGAGAGAGAGAGAGAGACAGAGACAGAGACAGAGACAGAGAGAGAGAGAGAGAGAGAGACAGATACAGAGACAGAGACAGAGACAGAGACAGAGACAGAGAGACAGACAGAAAGAGTGAGAGTATAGCTTTCAGAGGGAGAGAGAGAGCGATAGAGGGGGAGAGAGAGAGAGAGAAAGACAGAAAGAGTGAGAGTATAGCTTTCAGAGGGAGAGAGAGAGCGAGAGAGAGAGAGAGAAAGAAAAAAAGAGAGAGGGGGGGCCTATGCGTGCCCCGTAGGTCTAGTCATAATATGAACTTTCCAGAGGAAAACGCTTTCCGTGGCTTTGTGCCATGTAGCGTGTGCCTCGCCTCTCTAATCGGCAAATGTTTCGTCTGGTGTACAGGACTAGAGGAGGAAAAAGAGAAGGAGAGAGCGAAAGCAACTGCATATGACGGTTGTCTCAGCCAGCCTACATAATGTACGGTACACCCTGTCCGAAGTGGCTGCCTCCAAACTATACCCAACCTTTTTGTGACGTGATTAGCTCAGAGTGCGTAATTACATGTGAAGGAAATGCTGTAAAATATCCGACTATATATGTGATTGACCAAAACGCCAGCCTCCTGAAATGAGAATCCGACCCGGGAAGATTCTGGTCTGATTAGCCTTGCGGTGAAGAGAGACAGAGGGAGGGGGAGATAGAGAGAGGGAGAGAGAGAGAGAGAGAGAGAGAGAGAAGGAGGAGAGAGAGAGAGAGAGAGAGAGAGAGAGAGAGAGAGAGAGAGGGGAGGAGGAGAGAGAGAGAGAGAGAGAGGAGGAGGAGAGAGAGAGAGAGAGAGAGAGAGAGAGAGAGAGAGAGAGAGAGAGAGAGAGAGAGAGAGAGAGAGACAGAGAGAGAAAATCATTCACTCCATGAGCTTACTGAAGCAACTTCAATATCCTCTAATGTCATGTTGAAATGAAAATGAATAGTTCAATACCGGCTGGCTGCCTCTTCCATTTCCACATCGTGTGGCGTGACCAAACGGGCGCGCTCCGTTGGACGGATAGGGGGAGGCTGCACCGAAAAGCTGATACCTCCAGTAATCAGTTGGATTTTCCAACGTTGGCGACCAACTCATTTTAAAGAGGGCAACGGTGGTCCAATGGTAGCAGGAGATGCAAATGGAAGGAGTATCTTCGTTTGGCGGCTAGACGGTCTCACCGGGCTAAAAGAGCTGAGGACCAAGAGTCTCAAGCACCGTTCACTTACCTCTCTCAAGGTCGCATAACAGAAAAGGACCCTTAACTCTTCAACACGTTTCTTTCATTCAGGCTGTCAGAATATTTACCACTCTCTGTCGGTACTTAAATAAGCCACAAACTGAGCCAAGACGTCCGAAGAACGTAGACAGAACGTCAAAACCACGACCTACCTCCCATCCGAAGGAGCCGTCTTTGACCGTGGCACTCTGCAGTGCGCTGTGAGGTCCGAAGCACTCTCCCATCCCGATCCGGGTTTTGGCCCATATCCCCAGGCCCGCTCCGGGGACCGAGGACTCGCGCAGCTCCAGGTCACTGGGGATGGGAATGTCATCGGGAATGTAGACGGGCACCTCATAGGGCGAGCCTTCCTTGGGCGTGAAGGGGTCCTCGTTGTGGTGATGGTGGCGCCCGTGGTGATGGTGGTTGTTGGGGTGCGGTGACGGGGGTCCTACAGGGATGGGGGACATGATGCTGTCCTCTGTCTCCTCCTCGCCACTCTCGGCCCCTCCCGCCAGGAGGTGGGGCTCTGTCTCGTACATGCTGTCCACTGTTTCGCTGTCATCTGAAAGAGGTGAAGAGAATGAGAGTTAGTTCTGTAGCTTATATTCAACCTTTCTTTAACCACGCAAGTCAATTGTGAATCAGAGAGAAAGAGTGAGAAAGAGAGAGAAATTGCTACAAAGTACATATTACAAGCCTTCAGAGTGAGAGAAATATGCTTGACCTATTCTCTCCAACTCACTCCATGTTGTAAGACACAGTCTCAGCAACAGGGCTATGTACCAATATCACCAAAAGGCAAACTGTATTTTGTAGACAGGGACTTTATAGACAGAATCACCAATAGAACGTAACCATCTAGGCCCGTTCTACTAACTGACTCACTCAACCAAAACAAGCGAAAGACAGAAAAGCTTAAAAGGCTTCAGCCCCAGTTAGGGCTGCCTGCCCACAGTATTCCTAGTGAGGACATTCCCCACCGTCAGAGGAAGCCCTGATGGGACATGATATTCCATTCAGTCACAACCACCGCCATTTCCTACAGGGTCATCTTACAGATAATGGGGGGAGAAATGACCCAGGTGTTGCCAGTCACTCGCCAGTTTAGATTAGTCACCTATGTTTGTCACTGTTCTGTGGCTGACAGCATAATTGCGGCATTTGGGATTCCACCGTCCAGAGTCAGTGACGAGCACAAAGAATTAGAGGGGCACAAGTCTAGCTAGACGCACAAACCTCTCCACCGCCGAGTCACGGGCAGATCACTTGGGAGATATACAGACACACACGTTGGAGCAGGAGTTGGAAAGATACGCCACTGAATAAATGAAAATGAACAAAACAATTCAACGATGAAACGTCTACAGTTATAGGTAGCAGATATCTTTCTGGTGCAAGTGTCATGCCGTAACAAAAAGTGGAAAATCTCCGAATGAAAACGCACGTCAATACCCAGGGGCAGCACTCAAATGTAACAAAACCGTTGGTTTTGTTGATACCAAACTCACAACACTTTATAGGTTGCCTGGACGACGGACGGAGCAGACAGGCTCTAGCGTGGCAGCGTGGAGAGGAGTGAACAAGTCCTGGTGTCTTTTGCTAGAAGCACTAACTGCAGTTTGCTGTCCAAACACAGGCCGGGGAAATCAGTCTGAACTCGGCTCCGCAATTACTGCAGGAGTGTTTCCAATCAGCCGGCTCCCTCCTCCTCACGACCGGCCCTGCCAACAACATAACACCGCTTCAGGACTAGGCTGGCCTGGCGAGGCTGGCCTGGTGAGGCTGCACTGGCGAGGCTGGCCTGGCGAGGCTGCACTGGCGAGGCTGGCCTGGCGAGGCTGCACTGGCGAGGCTGGCCTGGCGAGGCTGCACTGGCGAGGCTGGCCTGGCGAGCTGCACTGGCTGCCTGGCGAGGCTGCACTGGCGAGGCTGGCCTGGTGAGGCTGCACTGGCGAGGCTGGCCTGGCGAGGCTGCACTGGCGAGGCTGGCCTGGCGAGGCTGCACTGGCGAGGCTGGCCTGGCGAGGCTGCACTGGCGAGGCTGGCCTGGCGAGGCTGGCCTGGCTGGCCTGGCGCTCGCATCCACAGCCGTTGAACTCTTAAACCAAGTTGAAAACATAAAGACGGGAGTTTTGGCCAGTTGAACTCGCTTACTTCTACTTATAGTTTTATTTATTTGTTTGCTTGTCAGGGACCGTGTACGACATGCTATTGCCCCAGATTTAGCAAGAAAGATCATTTCAATCTGTAGTTTCTGGGCAGAAAATAATCAACATCAATATTTTATCATAATGATACAACATAACACATTAAATACCAAAATATAAAAAAAGTTCAAATATACATTCGACAATATAAAGACAATATTACATTGGCGTTTAGATGTCCCTTGGTCCTACAGTATCTAACATCTTAAGAGTCACTGTTGAGTGAGGATACTCAACAAACGAGTATGATCCACTTTAGAGCCTAATGACCTAATCAACTTAACGGTTGCAGAAGTTTCAGATCGCAAGCATTTCTCTCCACCTGAGATAACATCTGCAAATATGTGTACGCGACCAATAATCTTTGATTTAACGTGACTTTGAAACATCAAGAGCTGTTCATGATGACCATTACCGCATTTACCGTATGTACAGAAAGTCTCCGAAGTTAGACATTGGAATGAGGAAATTGAGGAGAATGGAATATCGTATAATTGACAGCAAGGAGTATCTGAAATCAATTATCTGCTTTCGCTCCAATAAACGCTCGGGTTTTGGCTCGTAAAATCGAGAGAAAAAAAATAATTGCTGAATGAACGGATATGTAAGTCTAGAATGTAAACGTGAACTGTGAAAGCACTGTGACAGGCTCCCAGCGACTGGCGAGAGAGATTCCTGACAGATCTGGGAAACTTGTCATATAAAATCTGGGCAGTAAAACGAAGGCATTTATGACCAATTTTGCGTCATCCAGTGGATTTTTCTTCTTTCCCTTTTTTTTTCTCGGGAAAATAAACGTTTTACCCATTTTCTTTAATGATCAGGGTTTCATAGGGGCCCAGACCAGGCGGGCAATTAAGCGAAGGGAAACATGTACGCCAGCAGTAGCTTCCACTTTTCACAGATCAATTAAACTTTTATAACCGCGGCCTATCTGGTGCAGTTTTCAAGAATCAAAAGTGTTTTTGAACCACAAAAAAAAAAAAAATCTCTCTCCTTTTTGCTGGCACCCGACCCATCTAGCGCAATTTGAACAACCGAAGAGAGGGTTGGAAAATCTATTAAATACTGTTAGACTTTAAGAGCCTCGAAGCAGAAACACACAGATCACTACCTCGAAATTGAGCAGCGAGAAGGGGGGTAACGTCCCTAATTTTAATGAACAAAACATTATTTGTGTAAGACAGAAACCACTGGAGCGGAGCGCCAAGCGAAAACACAATGTGATTTAAAGGAGACTTGTGGCCAGAAGTTAAGATCCTCCGAGCTCAGTTCCCTTATTCATAAAAATTCACAAAAAAAAAACAAAAAAAAAAAGGGAAAGTTAAAATTAATCACCACAGAAGAAAAAAAAATCTTCTTCCCTCCTTTTTTCCCTGTGACATTCTAGTCGATGGCTTGGCCATGTTCGGCCATGAAATTCACTACAAATAAAGAGAAAAGAAAAGGAGAGGGGGAGAAAAGTAAGCAGGAACATAATGAAAGGGGCCAGGAAGAGGAGGAGGAAAGTTAAAAAAAGTGACGTGAGACGGCTGAGCCAAGACGTTTTTACTTGCGTGCTTGGCTTTGGTCTCTGAAGAGGAGTGAGATGTTAGCACTGTCTCCCGGAGGGCTGCTTAAAAAACCTCCGCCAGATAGTGCCTTCCTTTCTCCCTCCACCATGTTGTTCTTTCTCTCCCCGTCTCTCTTTTCACGGGGAACTATTTATCCTGATTACATCAGGGGTCAATCATTAATTCGCACCTTGGGGGTCCTGGCGTTGGCTGGGCCCACAATGGGCCGCTTGTTTGGTCCATGTTATTCCACTGGAAACTACCGTGCGTCCAGAGAACCCGGCGACATGAAGGCATCAGATTTATTTGATAAATTGTAAATGCACTCTTTTAAACACCCCTGTTATTGCTAGCCGTGCTGGAAAACAAAGAGACATTGGGTGTACACACACACACACACACACACACACACACGGGGGGACTCCCCCCCCCCCCCCCGTAAGACGGGGTCGTTCTCTCTACACACAAACCAGAACAAGGGGTCAGACTAAATCTGAGCTTTAAGATGAGCTGACTTGTTCCTCTCTGTCCCATCATGGATGTTGTTAGTTTTTATTAACGCTCAGCTATTTCATGTTGTAATGATCATCGATCATCTCTGCTATTTCATGTTGTAATGATCATCGATCATCTATGCTATTTCATGTTGTAATGATCATCGATCATCTCTGCTATTTCATGTTGTAATGATCATCGATCATCTATGCTATTTCATGTTGTAATGATCATCGATCATCTCTGCTATTTCATATTGTAATGATCATCGATCATCTCTGCTATTTCATGTTGTAATGATCATCGATCATCTCTGCTATTTCATGTTGTAATGATCATCGATCATCTCTGCTATTTCATGTTGTAATGATCATTGATCATCTCTGCTATTTCATGTTGTAATGATCATCGATCATCTCTGCTATTTCATGTTGTAATGATCATCGATCATCTCTGCTATTTCATGTTGTAATGATCATCGATCATCTATGCTATTTCATGTTGTAATGATCATCGATCATCTCTGCTATTTCATGTTGTAATGATCATCGATCATCTATGCTATTTCATGTTGTAATGATCATCGATCATCTCTGCTATTTCATGTTGTAATGATCATCGATCATCTATGCTATTTCATGTTGTAATGATCATCGATCATCTCTGCTATTTCATATTGTAATGATCATCGATCATCTCTGCTATTTCATGTTGTAATGATCATCGATCATCTCTGCTATTTCATGTTGTAATGATCATCTCTGCTATTTCATGTTGTAATGATCATCGATCATCTATGCTATTTCATATTGTAATGATCATCGATCATCTATGCTATTTCATGTTGTAATGATCATCGATCATCTCTGCTATTTCATGTTGTAATGATCATCGATCATCTATGCTATTTCATGTTGTAATGATCATCGATCATCTCTGCTATTTCATGTTGTAATGATCATCGATCATCTATGTTATTTCATGTTGTAATGATCATCGATCATCTATACTATTTCATATTGTAATGATCATTGATCATCTCTGCTATTTCATATTGTAATGATCATCGATCATCTCTGCTATTTCATGTTGTAATGATCATCGATCATCTCTGCTATTTCATGTTGTAATGATCATCGATCATCTCTGCTATTTCATGTTGTAATGATCATCGATCATCTATGCTATTTCATGTTGTAATGATCATCGATCATCTATGCTATTTCATATTGTAATGATCATCGATCATCTATGCTATTTCATGTTGTAATGATCATCGATCATCTATGCTATTTCATGTTGTAATGATCATCGATCATCTATGCTATTTCATGTTGTAATGATCATCGATCATCTCTGCTATTTCATGTTGTAATGATCATCGATCATCTATGTTATTTCATGTTGTAATGATCATCGATCATCTATACTATTTCATATTGTAATGATCATTGATCATCTCTGCTATTTCATATTGTAATGATCATCGATCATCTCTGCTATTTCATGTTGTAATGATCATCGATCATCTCTGCTATTTCATGTTGTAATGATCATTGATCATCTCTGCTATTTCATGTTGTAATGATCATCGATCATCTATGCTATTTCATATTGTAATGATCATTGATCATCTCTGCTATTTCATGTTGTAATGATCATCGATCATCTCTGCTATTTCATGTTGTAATCATCATCAATCATCTCTGCTATTTCATGTTGTAATGATCATCGATCATCTATGCTATTTCATATTGTAATGATCATTGATCATCTCTGCTATTTCATATGGTAATGATCATCGATCATCTCTGCTATTTCATCTTGATCATCTCTGCTATTTCATGTTGTAATGATCATCGATCATCTATGCTATTTCATGTTGTAATGATCATCGATCATCTATGCTATTTCATATTGTAATGATCATTGATCATCTCTGCTATTTCATGCTGTAATGATCATCGATCATCTATGCTATTTCATGTTGTAATGATCATCGATCATCTATGCTATTTCATGTTGTAATGATCATCGATCATCTATGCTATTTCATGTTGTAATGATCATCGATCATCTCTGCTATTTCATGTTGTAATGATCATCGATCATCTCTGCTATTTCATGTTGTAATGATCATCGATCATCTATGCTATTTCATGTTGTAATGATCATTGATCATCTATGCTATTTCATGTTGTAATGATCATTGATCATCTATGCTATTTGATGGATCATATCTCTCAAGAAAGTCTTTACTAACTCGCCATTTCCCGAAAGGATATGAAATATCCTAAAATACTCCCCAAGGATGTCACACACTTGCCCGTTTCAGTGTACTTCAGTGTACTCATACTGAGCCAGAAAACCATGATAATATACTCACAACACAATTAAGAGAAGGTTATACAAGTAACAGCTCGTTGAGAGTTCACAGAGCAACAAGACTTATTTTAGGACATTGGCGAGAAAGAAACAAACCCGTCCCCCCACTTTATAAAATATATCATTGCAAAAATATGACAAAAAATATATATGAAACATCATCCAATAACAGCAAAACATGACAGATAAAATGTTGAATTAGTGATCGCAAGACTCGACTTCAAAAATAACCGTGACATACATTATCTACCTATGAGCATTGAAAATAAATATATAGACGATGATATGTAGGCTAGAGCATAGAAATAAGAATGAATAGAATGGGCTTGGAAGCTCAAACCCGGGCAACTGACTGCCAAGCTGACGGGTAGCCTCGCAATGGCTGCCTGGTATTGTGACGCAACCATTTCCTTTTGTATTTTGGAATATTCCATCAACTGACGCTGGATTGCCATGGTAATGTAGAACGTTCATTCAAATGATGCTAACTGATGTGGCTCATGACAATGGAATGTATATTTTGTAATGTCAGTTGACTCAACAAATCACAGGTCAGATTGAAGGTTACACTTCCTGCTTTTATGTCCTGGCATGGGTACACTTAAAATGGCTGCCGGTCCACCAATTATCCCATCATTGACTTGAATGGAGATGTCTTTTCTATTCATTTCTATTCTCATTTCTATGGGCTACAGGTATCGTACATGCCACACTATATTAGGGAACGCCAAAGGAAAATATTAAAATGTTATCAAACAATGCAATTCTTAAAATAAAAAACTGACTAAGCAGTGATGACCGTTGCCAGGTGATCAATGTTGCCATAGTAACATTGACGAGTAAAGTGTGATCAAAAGGCCGTTAAAGCGAGAATCTGAAAATCACGGTGTACTACAACAGGCCAACTGTTCTAGGCTCTGTTTATTCGGCCCCACTAAAGAGTTAGACGTGGAGAGATAGAGATCTGCAGCAATTTTCTGCAGTCTGCATCCACTCACGTAAACACATGTTCCTTGTGGCACAGGGACTTGACTCGGTGATGCCGTCTCGTTTTAGTGGAGCAGCTTTGGCACTGGCTGACTTAACTGTGTGGTCGAATGCACTCTTCTTTGTGTGTGTGTGTGTGTGTGTGTGTGTGTGTGTGTGTGTGTGTGTGTGTGTGTGTGTGTGTGTGTGTGTGTGTGTGTGTGTGTGTGTGTGTGTGTGTGTGTGTGTGTGTGTGTGTGTGTGTGGCATGAAGACTAGTACGGTCAAGTCAAGCCGTACTTTTGTGACATTCTGCTCCCTTTAAATCAAATATGCAGTGTGAAAAATCTCTGCAGCATGTGCGCAATGGCATTCAAATCAAAGCGATTGTTTCGTTTCGTTTCACCCCGTTGGGAACACAATTGCATCACCTCAAATGCGTACAATGTTATTTGCAGCACGGTGCTGGTTCGATTGAATTCTGGATTGCTTCTGGATCAGCTCAGTTGGGCCTGAACTGCAATGAAGGGCCAAATGTATGGTTAACTCTACCCTCTCAAATTCAGTAAGAAAATCCTAAATACATAAATGTGCATTAGACTACAACTGTATGACTACGATAATAAAAAATGAGTGGAATTGGGTGGCTGTTGCTCAGTGATCGGGCCCTACCAGTCCAGTGCACACAGAGACTGTATCATTGTCTCAGAGTAAGTCAATATTTCAATTCCGAGGTCCGTTCCTGATGAAAAGCAAGTATCAAGGGAAAACAAATATGCAATATTTCCCCCGCCCCAAATATGGGGAGAAAAAGTTCCTCTGGTGGTGGGGGTTTGGGTGGGGGTGTGGAACCATGACAGATATGAAAAATGACCAGGCGGCCCTGTTGCTTAACAAACTTATAAACATTTGATGTGTGTGTGTGGGGGGGGGGGTACCGCCTAATCTGGTGCTCGCCGCCCCACCTCCCCAATAACCCGCAGAATATCGCTCCACTTAGCAGAGTTATTGGTATCGTTAGGGCCACAAACGAGAAACTCTTACCTGTTCCTCTTTAATCAGGCCCTTTGATGATTGGTTCTGTCTTAACAAAGAGCCTTAAATCGGGCCAGATTTTTATGGGAGGAAAAAAGAGAGGCAGCAATAAAATCTAAAGAGGGCAGAGAAAGAGAGACAGAGGGAGAGACAGAGGGAGAGGCAGAGAGGGAGAGAGGGAGAAAGAGAAACGGGAGAAGGAGAGAGAGAGAGGGAGAAAGAGAAACGGGAGAAGGAGAGAGAGAGAGGGAGAAAGAGCGAGCGGGCAGACAAAGAGAGAGGGAGAAAGAGCGAGCGGGCAGAGAGAGAGAGGGGGAGAAAGAGCGAGCGGGCAGAGAGAGAGAGGGGGAGAAAGAGCGAGCGGGCAGAGAGAGAGGGGGGAGAAAGAGCGAGCAGGCAGAGAGAGGGAGAAAGAGAAACGGGAGAAGGAGAGAGAGAGGGTGGAGAAGGTGGGGGAGAAAGGGATGAAACTATGTGTGCGCTTTTCCATGGCGGTGGGTTTTTCATGATGACGTACGGTAGGACGGTAGTGAAAGAGAGAGAAAGGGTTGGTGGGAGGAGAGGAGGAGGGGGGAGCTGCACAGGGGATGGTCAACTACAATACTGGCTAGCCTCTCCAGAAACACACACTGTTTCCCCTTGTAAAAGCAACGGGGAACATTTCCAAGTAACACTTAAAGTAGCAATATTGCTTCTCCAGAGCGGGGGCGGGTGCCCGCCCACGGGGGCCTGGGGGTGAGATTTCAGCCCCCCCCCCCAAAAAAAAAGAAAGGCCTGGGTTACTTCTGGTGCCTGAAACAAGAAAAGAAACTTCCACTAACTCGGGGCTCTTAAAGCATGACTTGCTGTGGATCCCTCAGAGATCTGACACACACACACACACACACACACACACACACACACACACACACACACACACACACACACACACACACACACACACACACACACACACACACACACTCTTTTAGAGAAGCCACAGCCTGTTTGATAAGATGTATGTGTGGGTCCCATCGGTGCCAGTAGGGCTATACTTCGGGATGTGTGTGTGTGTGTGTGTGTGTGTGTGTGTGTGTGTGTGTGTGTGTGTGTGTGTGTGTGTGTGTGTGTGTGTGTGTGTGTGTGTGTGTGTGTGTGTGTGTGTGTGTGTGTGTGTGTGTGTGTGTGTGTGTGTGTTTCATCTTTACTCAACAGGTTTGGACATGCAGTGGTGAGTATTAAGAGACTTGACCTTGACAACAGGAGTGAGTGTCCAATAAATGAATGAGAAGCTTTGCATTTTA
>NC_068448.1:36870084-36892584 GCF_023373465.1 Oncorhynchus keta | reverse complement strand
GGGAAGATTGAGCATTTGAATGAACATCAGCAATCCATCACTTCCAAATAAAAGAAATGTCACAGAAGTTAGGCTGTTGGCTACTCCAGCTGTTTTGTGTTTGCTACAGTGGTGGCATATAAATGAATTGAAAGTATTGTATTATACATCAACATGTCTCCTGTGTACACCAGCACCCTCCCATTCACATTACTGTATGTTCCGGGACCTGATGACTTACACAAATAAATGACTGGGAAGGTATTGGTGCGGTTCATAGGGATATACACAGAGAGAGAGAGAGAGAGAGAGAGAGAGAATTACATTACTCAGCATCACCCTCAGCTCTCTGCCCTGAGTGTCTCTGTCATTGTGACTCTACTCTTGCTCCATCACCTGGGTCGTATACACGAGGGCACAACATCGCAACACATTTTGCGACGGAAAACAGAAAATGAGCACTTCTCAGTGGAAAAGTCCATGTAACCCTTTCTTGTTTCAATCCGTTGTCTTCCGTTTGGACATTTCAACACACTGTTAGGGTGGATGTCCGTCCAATAGGAGGGAGCTCCTAATCCACTTAACATCAAGTCAACTTAACTCACAGCTAACAGACATGGAGCCTAGCCTACCCAATACCCAGGCCTGAGAGGAGAGTTAGAGGGACCAGAGTTGGAGGGATCAGAGTTGGAGGGACCAGAGATGGAGGGACCAGAGATGGAGGGACCAGAGTTGGAGGGACCAGAGTTAGAGGGACCAGAGTTGGAGGGACCAGAGTTAGAGGGACCAGAGTTAGAGGGACCAGAGTTAGAGGGACCAGAGTTAGAGGGACCAGAGTTAGAGGGACCAGAGTTGGAGGGACCAGAGTTAGAGGGACCAGAGTTAGAGGGACCAGAGTTAGAGGGACCAGAGTTGGAGGGACCAGAGTTAGAGGGACCAGAGTTAGAGGGACCAGAGTTGGAGGGACCAGAGTTAGAGGGACCAGAGTTAGAGGGACCAGAGTTAGAGGGACCAGAGTTGGAGGGACCAGAGTTAGAGGGACCAGAGTTAGAGGGACCAGAGTTGGAGGGACCAGAGATGGAGGGACCAGAGATGGAGGGACCAGAGATGGAGGGACCAGAGATGGAGGGACCAGAGTTAGAGGGACCAGAGTTGGAGGGACCAGAGTTGGAGGGACCAGAGTTGGAGGGACCAGAGTTGGAGGGACCAGAGTTAGAGGGACCAGAGTTGGAGGGACCAGAGTTAGAGGGACCAGAGATGGAGGGACCAGAGATGGAGGGACCAGAGTTAGAGGGACCAGAGTTAGAGGGACCAGAGTTGGAGGGACCAGAGTTAGAGGGACCAGAGATGGAGGGACCAGAGTTAGAGGGACCAGAGTTAGAGGGACCAGAGTTGGAGGGACCAGAGATGGAGGGACCAGAGTTAGAGGGACCAGAGTTAGAGGGACCAGAGTTGGAGGGACCAGAGATGGAGGGACCAGAGTTAGAGGGACCAGAGATGGAGGGACCAGAGATGGAGGGACCAGAGTTGGAGGGACCAGAGTTGGAGGGACCAGAGTTGGAGGGACCAGAGTTAGAGGGACCAGAGTTGGAGGGACCAGAGTTGGAGGGACCAGAGATGGAGGGACCAGAGTTAGAGGGACCAGAGTTAGAGGGACCAGAGTTGGAGGGACCAGAGATGGAGGGACCAGAGTTAGAGGGACCAGAGGGACCAGAGAGGGACCAGAGTTGGGGAGGGACCAGAGATGGAGGGACCAGAGTTAGAGGGGACCAGAGATGGAGGGACCAGAGATGGAGGGACCAGAGTTGGAGGGACCAGAGTTGGAGGGACCAGAGTTGGAGGGACCAGAGTTGGAGGGACCAGAGTTAGAGGGACCAGAGTTGGAGGGACCAGAGTTGGAGAGACCAGAGATGGAGGGACGAGAGTTGGAGGGACCAGAGTTGGAGGGACCAGAGTTGGAGGGACCAGAGATGGTGGGACCAGAGATAGAGGGACCAGAGATGGTGGGACCAGAGTTATAGGGACCAGAGTTATAGGGACCAGAGATAGGGGGACCAGAGTTGGAGGGACCAGAGTTGGAGAGACCAGAGATGGAGGGACGAGAGTTGGAGGGACCAGAGTTGGAGGGACCAGAGTTGGAGGGACCAGAGATGGTGGGACCAGAGATGGAGGGACCAGAGATGGTGGGACCAGAGTTATAGGGACCAGAGTTATAGGGACCAGAGATAGGGGGACCAGAGTTATAGGGACCAGAGATAGAGGGACCAGAGATAGTGGGACCAGAGATAGAGGGACCAGAGATAGTGGGACCAGAGATAGAGGGACCAGAGATAGAGGGACCAGAGATAGAGGGACCAGAGATAGTGGGACCAGAGATAGAGGGACCAGAGATAGTGGGACCAGAGATAGAGGGACCAGAGATAGTGGGACCACTAACTCAGGGAAACAGACTCACGAGTGGTGCAGCGGTCTAAGGCACTGCATTACAGTACTAGAGGCGTCACTACAGACCCTGGTTCAATCCCAGGCTGTGTCACGACCGTGAGACCCATGAGCCAGGTTAGGGGAGGGTTTGGTTGGCGGGGATGTCCTTGTCCCATGACACTCTAGAAACTCCATGTGGCAAGCCGGGCACATCCGATGTGACTACAGTGTTTCCTCCGACACATTGGTGCGGCAGGCTTCAGGGTTAAGTGAGCAGTGTATTAAGAAGCAGTGTGGCTTGGCAGGGTTATGTTTCGGGGAGATGCACGGCTCTCGACCTTCGCCTCTCCAGAGTCAGTACGGGAGTTGCAGCGATGGGACAAGACTGTAACTACCAATTTGGTAGAAAAAGGGGTACAAAAAAATGTCAATGTCAATGTGCGTAGGTCGTAAGTCAATAGGGCTAGCTACTGCTAGTATCCAGATAGCCAAATAATTGTTAGATAGCTAGCTACCCACAAATAATTGTTAGATAGCTAGCTACCCACAAAGAATTGTTAGATAGCTAGCTACCCACAAAGAATTGTTAGATAGCTAGCTACCCACAAAGAATTTACATCGGCCTTGCATAACATTAGTTTTCGGTCTATTTTAAACAATCTGGTTAGCTAGATTATTACGATATAGCTATCTGATTATTATGAAGTAAAACATTTGCTATGAGTATATCTTGTTTCGACTCTATTGCCTTTCCCCTGGCTGGAAGAAGGTTTAGTGAACGGGGCCATAGTAAGTTAATAGGGCTAACTGGCTAGCTAGCTAGCCACACAGAATTGCTAACCTTTTTTAGATAAAACTATACTGAATATATTCACGTCACCAAATACTTGATTAAAACACTGTTTTGCAATGAAGGTCTACAGTATTGAGAAACACCCACTGTCTAGCTAGGAGGAAAGACACGAGAACAGAGGAAAATCAAGTTTGACAAAGTGAAAGAAAAGTGTCTGCGTGTGTGTATGCACATATGTATACATACACACATTCACACAAACATTTAATTTACATGTATCCTGTCCCATACAGGGTCAGGTCCAGAATCATATTGAACCAGATGAAAGTGGATCAAGCACCAGTAGAGGTGGCGCTGCTAGTAGATGATGTGTCACTGAATGACCCAGGAGAGATGATATCTGGGATCACTCCATTATAACCCCCCCCACCCAGCTTCCTCCAGCTGAGGAGCCATAGCTTCAATAACACACACACACACACACACACACACACACACACACACACACACACACACACACACACACACACACACACACACACACACACACACACACACACACATACGCACTAACAGAAGTAGTAGAAGTGGTCTGTGGAGGAATCCATCTTGCTTGGTGGTGAGAAGGAAGACTGGGAAACAGATGGGAAGGAAGGCAGGAGAATGAGCAACAAGTGTAGAGGGGGAGGAGGGAGAGGGGAGGAGGAGGGGGGAACAATACTACCGCTCCCTCTACCTCCTCCACAACCTCGAGTCGAGGAGCGGAGGAGCGGAGACACAGACACAATCAGCCGGCCAGCGCACAATACTGTATACAGCAGCGCCAAACAATGGGCCCGCCACAAAGAATTCTGGGAACGGGGGCACGGCTCGCTTCTCCGCCAGCCCGGAGGCCCGCCACGGACCCCCTCTCAGAGCCCTGTCCCAGCACTGAGACTGAGTGGTGCCACAGGGCTGTGTGTGTGTGTGTGTGTGTGTTGTTTTATGCCCCCTCTTTCTCCTATGCCTAAATAACACCCAACTTGGCCCCCGGTGAGTGTGTGTGTTTGACCTCAGTGCCAGCAGTGTGTGTGTGTGTGTGTGTGTGTGTGTGTGTGTGTGTGTGTGTGTGTGTGTGTGTGTGTGTGTGTGTGTGTGTGTGTGTGTGTGTGTGTGTGTGTGTGTGTGTGCTTGCGTGCTTGCGTGCGTGCGTGCGTGCGTGCGTGCGTGTGTGTGTGTGTGTGTGTGTGTGAGGGAGGGTGGTTACCTCTGTGGAGGCTCTCTCTCTCATGTGCACAAACACCACCTCTCTCTCTCTCTCTCTCTCTCTCTCTCAATAGACAGACCACTATGGCGAGACAACGACAGATAGAGAGAAAAGCAATTTGTAAAGGGGTCGCCGATGCTGGCGGTGGGGGTGAACGGCGTGCGTTTGGAGATAATTGGCTGGTAATTAGGAGGGGGTCGGCGGGTCGATTTGGGAACAAATGGCCGTCTTTAGCTCAGGTGGCCCTCCCCTGGTGTAATGGGAGAGCTCCGATACCCCCTCTCTCATCTGTCTCTGTTATCAGGCTGACGAGCTGAGTGGAGTGCAGCAGGTGACATCCCAAATAAGGCTGCTGCTCTCTGGGGCCTCTGGGGGGAGGGACAGGGGCCGCTGCACAGGCCCCGCTATTAGTCATCGGCCAGACAAGGGTCCTCTCAGGGGCCCAACGAGAGAGTCAAAAGAGGAAGAGGGAAATAGAGAGTGAGAGGGGGAGAGATAGTGATAGAAAAATATCGAGCGAGAGAGAAAGAGAGAGAAAGAAAGAAAGAGAGATAGAGAGCGGGAAAGAGAGAGGAAGAAAGAGAGAGAGAGAGAGAAAGAGAGAGAGAGAAAGAAAGAGAGAGAGAGAGCTGTCCCTGGCCTTGCTGTCCCCACTGAAAACCATAGAAATAAGTAGAACGCAGAGTAACTTAATGTATCTCTATGTTGAAGACTACCTGCCTGCCTACGAGTGCTATCCTCTGTCCCACTGATGCATGAGGAGCAGGCTGAAACTCCACTGTTACAGAGATAATTGGGTGGGTTTTGTCAAGGGGTGGAGGGGGCAGAGAGAGAGAGAGAGAGAGAGAGAGAGAGAGAGAGAGAGAGAGAGAGAGAGAGAGAGACAGAGAGAGACAGAGGGGGAGAGGCTGTGTTGAAATATAGCACACATCCTGAAACGAGCACAGTACCCCCCACTGCACAGTCCCTCCCCAAAAACACATAGCCCTGTGGTATCTCATTCCTCCAGACGTGGACAACACACGGTGCTCATATGTTCTACAAATCCAGGTCTTTCTCACATAAAGATGTCCGACCTCAATGAGACTACCTTTCTTAATTATTCCTCTGTCCAAGCCCCCCTCCCATTCATCCTGTATGTTTGTTGTTCTTCCTGACTCTTTTTTGTTTGTCGAAGATTCACAGCAGTGTGGTGTTGTTTTCTGCCTCCCCCCAGCTTCCCCCTCCACCATCTCCATTTAGCCAGAGACAAAACTTGGGCTAATTAGATCGGAAGCGAGAGAGGCTATCAATGGGGAATCAGTATTCGAATCAAACGGGCTGCTTTTCCAAACACAAAACAGCAGGAAGCCAAACAGTGTTGTGCTGATGAATGGAGAGACCCTGTCTGGTTGCCTGGTCTCATTGGCAGTCAGACGACCTCCCTGCCGCAGTCTGGCCTCTGTCTATGGGCTCACTAGCTAGCTACCACTCTCTACATATTAACGAAACCAAGCAACCCTGGTCCCATATTCACTAAGCATCTTAGAGTATAAGTGCTGGTCTAGGATCAGTTTTGCCTTTTAGATTCTAATGAAGGGACGGGGGGTACTCTGAGATGTTTGTGGATACAGACCCTGGTCCCCCTGTAGAGAAACAAAACTGCTGGAATGTAATGAGGCTATAGACCAGCGTTTCCCAAACTCGGTCCTGGGCCCACTGGATGCACCTTTAGGTTTTCAGCACCACACAGCTGATTCAGATCATCAAAGCTTGTTGATGAGGTAATTACTTGAATCAGATGTGTGGTGCTGGGAGGAAAAGCCCAGAATGCACACCTCTTTGAGTCCCCAGGACCGCGTTCGTCAAAACGCTGCTATAGAGCCTCCAGTCAACCACCAGGAGGACACACGGGAACAGTGGGAATGGGTCCACTTCACTGCTCTACATACACTCACATGTCTCTGCGTCCATTCTGTGAAAATGATCAGATGTGAAAGCATAGTGAACAGAATCAGAATCTGATGTCGTAGGCTCTGAAAGGCACAGCAACCTTCCAAACCCATTTCCCCACATGAAATAGTTGAGAAATAGTTTAGGAGAAAAGATCAAAGAAGCCTTGAGTGTTTTTCTTTTTAAAAATCCAAGGAGTAACCAAGCATCATGTCTGCTATCACAGCGGGTTATGTGTGGTGTCACTTTCTATGACAGATGTCCATATCAAATGTTACAGCAGGGGAATGGGCTAACATTCTGTGTGAATTGTGTGTGTAGAAATGCTTGTGTGTAGGAACGCGGGTGCTTGTGTTCTGAGCCCAGCCCACAGCTTTGCATTTCCCCAAACAGGAAACAACAAAAAAACATGGAACCAAAAGGAGGACAACAATGGAGACGAGCGAAAGAGGAGGAAGGAGGAAGCTGTGACACACGGGAAGGACAGACTTTGCAGTCTCACAGTGACTCCTGTCTGTACGCAGGGGACCGAAAGAGACGCGACAACCCCAGACCAAAGCGAGATAGCGACGAAGAGAAAGAGACAAGGAGAGAGAGACGGGGGGGTGGGGTCAAAGGGTATGTCTGCCTTTGATAGCGAGCTTCATATAATGGGTGGCACAATTAGACGGGCTTGACAATTTCCATTAGGCCTGATCAAATATTTATCATGCTTTGGGAGGGGATGTCACACCCTGCACCCAGCTCCCCCATTTGCATGACAAACTCCTAATGAAATAAGTGAAATCGAAAAGAGAATAGACAGAGAGAGAGAGAGAGAGAGACAGACAGACAGACAGACAGACAGACAGACAGACAGACAGACAGACAGACAGACAGACAGACAGACAGACAGACAGACAGACAGGAGAGAGAGAGACAGAGAGAGAGAGAGAGAGAGAGAGACAGACAGACAGACAGACAGACAGACAGACAGACAGACAGACAGACAGACAGACAGACAGACAGACAGACAGACAGACAGACAGAGAGAGAGGGAGAGACAGACAGACAGACAGACAGACAGACAGACAGACAGACAGACAGACAGCCAGACAGACAGACAGACAGACAGAGAGGGAGAGAGAGACAGAGAGGGAGAGAGACAGAGAGAGAGAGAGGTGGTGTTGGAGAGAAGAGAGTCCTCTCGCCTGCATTTGGTTTGCAAATGGTGGGCCTGACCATGGTGTCATCAATTACAAGCCAGGTTTGGTGGCGGCTATAGGAGCAGAGTGTCCGTGGCTCTGTGTGTGTGTGTGTGTGTGTGTGTGTGTGTGTGTGTGTGTGTGTGTGTGTGTGTGTGTGTGTGTGTGTGTGTGTGTGTGTGTGTGTGTGTGTGTGTGTGTGTGTGTGTGTGTGTGTGTGTGTGTGTGTGTGTGTGTGTGTGTGTGTGTGTGTAGAGGACGTGGCGCCGATGCCACCTCGCTGGCCCATTAATCACTGCGGCCGGTCCAAGAACGAGGCCCAAATTGGGCTCATCAGTCTCGATATTAAACAGGAATCAAGGTACAAGGGCAGGAAGGGAGGGAGGGAGAGCGGGGTAAAATCTGCAGTGATCTTTTCCTCCTCTCCCCTCCCCTCCACTCTGTCATTTTGTTCTTTCACACAGGTGTGGATGGTATGAGATAGAGGTGGTGCTACCTCGGTACAAGTATGCCAAAGGCACCTTCACTTTCACAGTTTCAGATAAAATCCTGGTAACAATCCAATCCAATCGTATTGGTCACATACACATGGTTAGCAGATGTTATTGTGAGTGTAGCGAAATGCTTTTGCTTCTAGTTCCGACAATTCCACAATTCCTGACATTTAATCCTAGTAAAAAAATATGTGTCTTAGGTGAGTTAGGATCACCACGATTTTAAGAATGTGAAATGTCCGAATAATAGTAGAGAGAATTATTTATTTCAGCCTTTATTTTTAGCTTTCATCACATTCCCAGTGGGTCAGAAGTTTACATGCACTCAATTAGTTTTTGGTAGTATTGCCTTTAAATTGTTTAACTTGGGTCAAATGTTTCGGGTAGCCTTCCACAAGCTTCCCACAATAAGTTGGAAGAATTTTGGCCCATTCCTTCTGACAGAGCTGGTGTAACTGAGTCAGGTTTTGTAGGCCTCCTTGCTTCCACACGCTTTTTTAGTTCTGCCCACAATTTGTCTATGGGATTGAGGTCAGGGCTTTGTGATGGCCACTCCAATACCTTGAATTTGTTGTCCTTAAGCCATTTTGCCACAATTTTAGAAGTATGCTTGGGGTCATTGTCCATTTGGAAGACCCATTTGCGACCAAGCTTTAACTTCCTGACTGATGTCTTGAGATGTTGCTTCAATATATCCACATCATTTTCCTCCCTCATGATGCCATCTATTTTGTGAAGTGCACCAGTCCCTCCTGCAGCAAGGCACCCCCACAACATGATGCTGCCACCCCCGTGCTTCACGGTTGGGATGGTTTTCTTCGGCTTGCAAGCCTCCCCCTTTTCCTCCAAACATAACGATGGTCATTATGGCCAAACAGTTCTGTTTTTGTTTCATCAGACCAGAGGACATTTCTCTAAAAAGTAAGATCTTTGTTCCCATGTGCAGTTGCAAACCGTAGTCTGGCTTTTTTACGGCGATTTTGGAGCAGTGGGTTCTTCCTTGCAGAGCGGCCTTTCAGGTTATGTCGATATAGGACTCGTTTTACTGTGGATATAGATACTTTTGTACCGGTTTCCTCCAGCATCTTCACAAGGTCCTTTGCTGTTGTTCTGGGATTGATTTGCACTTTTTGCGCCGAAATACGTTCATCTCTAGGAGACAGAACGCGTCTCCTTCCTGAGCGCTATGACGGCTGCATGGTCCCATGGTGTTTATACTTGCGTACTATTGTTTGTACAGATGAATGTGGTACCTTCAGGCTTTTGGAAATTGGTCTCAAGGATGAGCCAGACATGTGGAGGTCTACAATTTTTGTTTCTGAGGTCTTGGCTGATTTCTTTTGATTTTCCCATGTTGTCAAGCAAAGATGTACTGGGTTTGAAAGTAGGCCTTGAAATACATCCACAAGTACACCTCCAATTGACTCAAATTATGTCAATTAGCCTATCAGAAGCTTGTAAAGCCATGACATCATTTTCTGGAATTTTACAAGCTGTTTAAAGGCACAGTCAACTTAGTGTATTTAAACTTCTGACCCAATTCTGATCCACACACACACACAAGTGAAATAATCTGTCTGTAAACAATTGTTACAAAAATTACTTGTGTCATGCACAAAGTAGATGTCCTAACCGACTTACTAAAACTATAGTTTGTTCGCAAGAAATTTGTGGAGTGGTTGAATGACTCCAACCTAAGTGTATGTAAATTTCAGACTTCAACTGTACATGTGATATGAGGAAAGTGCCATTGTGTAAAGTGACTAGTGATCCATTTATTAAAGTGACCAGTGATTGGGTCTCAATGTAGGCAGCAGCCTCTCTGAGTTAGTGAATGCTGATACCCTTGTGAAGACAGTTGCTATATAAATGATTGCATCCACTGGCCTCGCCATACCAGGTGTGCCCCTCCAGAATTGATTGCAAACAGCAACAAAACGAGCGTATTCTGTTACTCTTATTAACAGGGGGCTCTGTTTGAGCTGGGCTCTGGTCAGGCTCCTCAGCAGCCAGGGATTGTGGGTAACCAGGAGTTTGACCCTGGGGGTGAGAGGTCAGCACCCCAAGCTGTCAGGCTGATGGACGGATGAGGAAAGGGAGAGGGAGAGAAAAGGGAGGATGAGGATGAGGGATGGCCCGTGTTAGAGGGCTGTGACAACCTGTCTTGGAGGAATATGGATGACCCGCCACAACAGAGTGACAGGAGGGGACTGGCCATCCCTAACTGGAAATAACGGGCCCTGTTCAGAAAGCTGCAAACATTATGGAACGCTCAACTTATCGCGTAGAACAGATATGAGTGCTTGTCCTGTAGACTAGAGACTCAAATCAGCTCTGGTCATTGTGTTTCTATCTGCGACGTTTGGAGAAGGTGGGCGAGAGCGTGACAGCTGTGTATTGATCTGGTGGTGGAGCCGGGGTGAATGGACAACCATGAGACTATTCCTTTTGAAAGATGTTGGGGTTCATGCAGGTTCCCAAGTGGTCTTTGAACTAACTTTTGAAGTATGACGTGTTCTTTGCGAACCTCGCAGTTGGATGTGAAATATTATCCGTCTAAGAGAGAAGTTGTTCGTCCTTATATCCACGCCTTACAAGTTTAAAGGTGGAATATGCAGAAATAACTCTGACATTTCCTGGTTGCAAAAATGAGAATAGTTCACCTAATTTCGGTTTATGTGACAAAACAAACAATGTAAAGTGTAGAGAATCAATATACCAATTAAACTGCGGTGAAACATATTTTCAATAACCAAAAATATTTCATTTTCAGCTGTTTGAAGCCAGTGTACAAAACCAAAAGTTAAAGACACAAAAACAAAACTTAGGAATGAGAAACATAGAATGGGCGCCCATAGAACATACTACATCTTCCTCTTCTTAGACTTGCTATCAATGAGAATGACAGATCTATAACTATGCAAATGTCTACGCACATTTGGTCGGGTCGCTCAAAAAGTGACATATTGCAGCTTTGAGAGGGGGAAGAGAAACGTCCACTAAACGTCCACTAAACATCTTGAAATACTGCCCTGGGGTGCAACTCTATGTTAGGAAGGTGTCCCTAATTTTTGGTGTACTCAGTGTGTATTTGTACAATTTTGACTCCCATTTCTCCATGTCATAAATGTCAACTTGAAAACGGTTCACATGTAGAGCATTGCTTTGGTTGGTCGGTTCTCCCCTCCACATGTCAACAAAAGATGTGCGACGTGGCAACGTGTTGTAGTCTTAAGATACTGTCCCGAGACTGTTCTCTGTCTCCATTGTCATGACCCCAACCTAAAATCACAAACAAACAAAAGGTTGCAGCCACACAACTCACCTAGAGCAGACATGGTCACAAGCGTCCCGGGAAGAAGGTGTCTGACTAGGAGCTCCCGCTTTCCATAAACCCTGGCTACCAATGAAGCGTCTGTGTGTGTGTGTGTGTGTGTGTGTGTGTGTGTGTGTTGGTGTGTGCCGTGGTCTGTGCTTGTGTGTGTGAGAGCGAGTCGGAGTCTGTGTGTATCTGTGTGTGTCCATGATACTTGGAGGCCTATCTGCCCGCGCTGCGATGCTGCTAACGTGAAAGAATGCGAGTGTCAATGTGACAGAGATAGTGGAAGTGCAGGGAGACGATGAGCTGAAATAAAGGGCACCACAGAGGTCAAGCACCCAGCCGAACACACACACACACACACATACACATACAAACACACACACACACACACAGACACATGCACTTCCAAATATCTCCTCGTTGAGCGCTAATAACTCCACGTTTGATGATTGACAGTAGCCTAACTGAGATTGGCAGGGCACACATTGGGTGAAGATATTGTCAGTGTGTCTGACACAAACAGCTTTTGTATGGGACGGGGACAGAAATATGCAACAATATATGCAGATATGCCCCCAACAAAACTGGGACCCAGGGGAAAACCCCCCACCTTGGACCAATTCAGAGGCTGGGAGAACATTCGGGGGACATTGAGCTGAGAAGTGTAGGACACCACTTTCGCTGTCATTCCGTCTCTTCTTTCTCTCTTCTTTACTCTCTCACTCCATCCCTCCCTCCACTCCCTGTGTCTCTCTCTGTCTTTCCTCTCCTCCGTCTCGCTCAGGTCTTTGCCGTGCCGTCTCTCCCTGGCACCCATGAAGCTGCAGCTTTGCTGGGGATCCAGCTCCAGACTGCAGTGTGGTACGGATGGGAGGGGACTGTGTCTATTCCTTTGATTGGATGATAGGATACTGGGAGGTTTAGGGTGGGGGAGACTAACTAAATCTGTTCCATATGACACTTACTCACATGGCCCTCCTGTCTGTGTTTGGGCACCCAGTTTGCCATGGGCGGTTGTGCAGTGGAGAGACGGGGGGGGCTAGGGGGGTTTCGGAGACACAAGCGGTTTGTGATGACTAGTGGCTCTGGCTTGTTATCTCTGGGTAACTCTTATACCTCCCCCTCCCTCTCCACTTCTCTCTAACTCTCTCTGTTCTTCTCTCTCTGTTTCTGTCGCCAACACAAACCTATGTAGAAATGAGATGCATTATTCTACATTCTGTCAAGATAATTGCCGGGGACGGGGGATAGAGACAGGTACAGGGATGTCACAGCACCCACCCTGGCTATTGGGAATTGTTACCTTCTGGGTGGCCACACTACTCATTCGCTCATTCTCTCCTTTGTTTTTTTTCTCTCCCTCTATTTTCCCCTTCTCTCTCTCTCTATCCCCTTCTCTGTCTCTCTCTCTCTCTCTCTCTCTCTCTCTATCCCCTTCTCTGTCTCTCTCTCTCTCTCTATCCCCTTCTCTGTCTCTCTCTCTCTCTCTCTCTCTCTCTCTCTCTCTCTCTCTCTCTCTCTCTCTCTCTCTCCCCTTCTCTCTCTCTCTCTCTCTCTCTCTCTCTCTCTCTCTCTCTCTCTCTCTCTCTCTCTCTCTCTCTCTCTCTCTACAGTGGTAGTGGTCGGGACTGGAGTCTTAATCCCTCTCTGCACTAATTCCCCAGCCTGATTGGGTTTACTGGCCTTGGATCAGTGGTGTACCTGGGTCCCACACACAGAGGCTCAGTGACCACCCCCCCCCCTCCTCTCCAGCCCCCAATCCCAAACTCCAGGCACTGCCCAGCCCACCCCCACCCCCACCAGCCCCACGTCCCTACTAGTCCCTAGCCGTGCCGGGCCAGCGAGAACAAAAGAATGCCTTGTGTTCAAGGAGCTTAGGGACATTTTTCTAATTTTTGAACAGCTAATATCTTGCAAAAGTTGTCTAATCTCTTTATGTTTAAGTTGAGATTTGTGTGAGCTACGCCCCCCCCCCCCCGGGGCACTGGTGGTGCTTAATACTTGATGGCTATCTAGGCCAGTTTAATTTGGCTAGAGTACGTCAGATGAGGCTGTTCTGATGCGTAAGTGTTGTGGGGCGTCAGGCGGTGGGATAGGTTGCCTTAAACGGTGATGGAGGGGGAGGGAGGGGGCAGGACCAGAACTTGTCATACAGAGTATCATGTGTGTGTTACGGCAAACCTGCATGCCTTGTATCTGCTTCAGAACCAAAAGAGCCACACTGAACAATTCCACGAGGTCACCGACAGGTGAACGGATGTAGTGGCAGGTGGGTCAATACAACGGCGAGAAGGAGACGTCAACAAACATCAACATTACATTGAGTACAGAGTACATATCCGGTGTGTTGCACTAAGTGTGACACGTATATCCCCTTGCATTGTCTCAGTCAGCAGCATGGTGCAGGACTGGGTTGACCGATTTGAGGCTGAACTTTCAGCCCAGGTGTCAGGTCCTCGCCTACACCTCACACTACCTCCCCACAGTAGCCCGAGAGTGGGCTGTAATAAAACCCTGCCCTAATCACATAATTGCATACACTAAAAACCTAAAAAGGGGAGGAGGAGGTAGAGGAGGAGAAGAAAGAGGAAGAGGAAGAGCCCGTTACATCATCAAACAGGGTTTCGAAAGTCGTTTGGGTGAGTGGCAGCTCGCATGTCTCTTTACTTACTTTTATAAGGCGAGACGGACAATAGATACCGCAGCAGGACAATGCACTCCGGCATAGGGTGCAAGTACATACTAATTCCCTCACTGAGGGATGAAAGCAGTTTGGGTTACAGGAAGTGAACCTGAGACGAGACGAGTGGCGCAGTGTGTCGAGAGTACAGGGGCCTCTACATACAGGACACCTGCAGGACTAGGACTTGAGGGACAGGTCAATGAGACAGTGTTAAGAGTAGAGGTCAAGAGTCTATCAGTGTGTGTGTGTGTGTGTGTGTGTGTGTGTGTGTGTGTGTGTGTGTGTGTGTGTGTGTGTGTGTGTGCGTGCGTGCGTGCGTGCGTGCGTGCGTGCGTGCGTGCGTGCGTGCGTGCGTGTGTGCGTGTGTGTGTGTGTGTGTTAAGTGTGTGTTAATGTCGGACAAAGTCATTGTTTTCAAAGGACTTTCTTTACATTTGGTTACCTAATTATTACGAGATGTGCCGAGGACTTGACTTGATCTGTCTTCACCACAGGACAGAACAATGTCCCATATTCCATACAAAGGGAGACAAAGCTAGATATAGTGGCCTAGAACCATCTCCATGGCTCAAGCCACTCAATCAACTGAAAAAGAGTTGACTTGTTTGTGACTTGGAAAGCCGTCCGAAACGTCTTGAAAAATAACTGTTCAATTAAATATCTTATTCCACTGTGAATAAAACACATTTACACCATATTCCTCCTATTCCTCCTACATTTACACCAGACCCCTCCTATGACAGAGAACAAAAACAAATTGTATCATCGTAATGGTGTTCCTGCTTGGCTGGAGCAAAAGACTGCACCCACGTCGTCCCCCACATGTCAGGTGAGGCCTGTGATGTTCTGCAGCCCTCTCAGTAACAGCTGCCTCTTTAGCTGGCAGGGCAGCAGTGAGCCATTCATCATCATCAGCTCAACCAGGAAGGCCTGGCCGTGGCCCTGGGACAGTGTTGACCTTAACCTCTGACCTCTACCGCTGATCTCTGGAAAGATGCACAGACTCCAGTTCCTTCCTTCTGCCTTCTGAGGGACTACCATGGTCTGTAGTGTGTGGGTGTGTGTTGCCAGTGTGAGGCAGGCATGTGTTGGCGCTTCACAAAGAGAGCTGATTGGAAACAGCAGGTGAGCACAACTAACAAGCACCAGTGAATATGCACATAGAACGAAGGCGCAGAGAGAGAGAAAAACAGCCTTTTCCCAAACCCTTCAAATGTTCAAAAAATGCAGTCAGGTGAGTAGTTGTGGGTGGGGGTTAGCTCATAAATATTAATTTGGGGGGTGGGTAAACTTAGATGTACCTGATCCCAACACTTTCTCACTAAAGCATACTTACCAGAAGTCCACTGGCACGCTCTGATAATACAGTCATGTGCATCGTGAGCGAGTACGTCTCTGGACAGTCAGCTTACAAGGGGTAAGGCGGCGAGTTCCTGACACCTATTGCTCCATGGAGAGGAAACTAAATATTTTAAATGTGGTCCTCACATTTATTGGGGTATTGCGTTGGGAATTCGAGTGCAATCATCCCCTTGACAATGGTGATTCAATCCAACCCGCATGGCAGAACTTACACAGTAGCACTTTTTCCAATGGTCAAATGAACTGGCAGATTGGTCTTGGGTACTGTATAAAAACGGTAACTACAACGAGAGCAACCCGTCTCAAAGGTATGCTTTCTCTTGTCACATTTAGAAGTGTGTGGGCACGGGATGAATACTGTGACTAAAGGATTTGAAAAACAACAAAGAATATACCTGCCTCGTGTGGGATTAGAACTCACAGCCATCGAACTGTGGAGCCAACTATCTTAATGGATTGTACCACCAATCTGTCTCAGACGGCTGTAGCTACAAATAGAAACATATAATCCTCATAGTCAACATGCCCCCCTTCCTACAAGCACATAGATGTGCATGAAACAGTTACCAGAAACGTTGAATTTGGTCATATGTGGCGATGTGCCTTACTGCCTTTTGAATGTTGTGTAACGTCAGTAGTCTAGTCAAAGAAGCAATATGCAAAATATATTGTTGGCACACTCCACTTACCAAGACCATTGCCAAGTAAAGCGAGCTGTCACCTGTTTTAATAGTAAGGCTTGAGGTGGTACCACCCAGCAGATCTAGAAGGGGGGGTGTTTCATATCGAACCCCTCCCTTGAGATGACATAGAGGAACCTTCTCAAGATGCCGACATCATGACCGCTAGGGGCAAAAAAAGCTAGATTTACTACTAAAAGCCCAAAATATATAACTTTTGCTATTTAACTGTCAAAATAAAAAACAGAATTGACGTGTCTCACTATAACTATGCCTAAAACCATTTTTTTTTTTAAAGAGCAATTGATCTTGCATACGAACATTACCAACCTGAGGTAAAAAGGACATGTAATCTCCCACCATTTGACATGGTCAAAACGTCAGCCTGTGTAATGTCGTGACACACACAGTACTACCACATCAACTAGTGTAATAAGCATCACGAGATATAGCAAAAACATTCAATATCTTCATTTAGGATGATAGTAAATGAAGCAAACTCACAGATATTTTCAATCATCACAAATATTTCTCACCAGTTTAACCATTCAGAGGTTGAAAGGAAAATGTTCTTGTGCACAATTGAACTGGGCGCTTTAGAACGACCTCCGATAGTGACTGCACAGCCCATTCATTCAACTTTTTTCCCCAAGCGTTGCATAAACCCACACGGATAAATATAGTGCTGATCAATGTGTCTTTAACATAGGTCAAGGCTCGGGAAAACAGCCGGCCACAGTTCATGCTATAACCGATCCTTAGGTGTTCGGAGAAATATCTACTGTGTCTCCTGTAATAATACCAGTCTAGTTTTGAAAACTTGGGAAATTGGCAGACCAAGCTCGTACACATTCTCTTCCCTATGCCTCATGCTTTTGGACCGGGTGTGATGTACTATACTGTGCATACTGCCTTGGAGACTCTAAAAGAAAAAAAGCTTTTTTGGGGTTATTTTGGGCTCAGATATTTCGTTTGGCCAACTGCATAGGGCCGTGGCGGGTGAGTGGGCGGGCGAAAGAGAGTGGAAGAGAGGGAGACCGTTGGAGAGTCTTGGCGTTGCTCCTTGCCTCTCCCCACAGAGCAGTCAAGGAGTGCGGAGAAAATGAACATGTTGTTTGCCTTGCTAATTACAATTGTCATTACTCCTTAATAAACAAGCTATGTGATGAGAGAGAAAATGGGTTGCCCTCGGAAATTGGTGGATCGACGCATACACGTGCACAGTTGTACTTGGGGTGTTGGGAGTGCTGGTGTGGTAAATTATCACTGTTTTGTGTGTGTGTGTGTGTGTGTGTGTGTGTGTGTGTGTGTGTGTGTGTGTGTGTGTGTGTGTGTGTGTGTGTGTGTGTGTGTGTGTGTGTGTGTGTGTGTGTGTGTGTGTGTGTGTGTGTGTGTGTGTGTGTACTGCTCTGACGAGCTGCTCTGATTACAGTTCAGCCCGTTGGTTAACGAAGAAAGCTGTTAATTGGTGTGAAGGGCAACACTGGTCAACCCAGTGAATTGTGTTCTCTCATATCATTCACTTCAGTAGAAGGGGGACCACTAACATCAATGGCAATACTCCACATGAAGAGAGCTATAAGTGTGAAGGGCCAAGGTTCTCATCTCACACTTTCAGGGGCCCCCAAGTCTATATTGCCTGGTTAGTATCTGGGGAGACAGCCTGGAATTAGTTTCTATGTGTCATTATTCCACTCACTCAGCCCACCACATCAATAACACCACACTTGATAATACCCTACGCAAAACATTCACCACAGGTATCACACCTCATCCAGAAGAGCTAAGAATAAAAAATACAAAAATTAAATGTTAAATCAGGGATGTCCTCCATTTTGTCTTTGCGTTAGTCAGTCAGTCAGTAAACAAACACTCCCTTCCCTGTGCTTTTCTTCCCCATTCAGAGTAGCCTAAGACAGATAAGAGCCAAGAGGCCTGTAGTGCAAACACCACCACTGGCCAGACCAGACCAGACCAGACCAGGGTAATAGTCTAGACCAGCATCAAGTAAACATACAGAGCCATGGTCTGTGCCAGAACCAGGGGGTCAGTCTATTGAGAACCAGGGGGTCAGTCTATTGAGAACCAGGGGGTCAGTCTATTGACTAACTGACCCAGCCCTCTATATCGAAGCGTGTCTGTATTTTAATGACCTCCATTGGCCTTCACTAATTGCATTTAAGTGCTAAGTTATTGGCAGATCCATTGTCGCTGCTTCTCCAAATTACTAATTAAGCCAAACGGCCTGAGCATCAATTACCGTTGCTCTCATTGCGGGCGGCGCGCTCGAGTGCAGTTTAAGCGACTGCGTAAATATTTCGGCTGTCAATGGCACAGGAAAAGTCGTTTTCTTTCCAAAGCGGTTCTCTTAAAGCAAACACAAAGAAGCCAAGATCCTAACACTGGGCGTCCACACACATACCCTCACTAGAAACCATCTTAACTAGTTCATGTGTCAATATTCATGTCATATGGCCCTAAAATGCCATTTAAATTTTGTATTTTGACAAATTACTGGCCAACGTTTTAGTCACCCACATTATAAATACACAACTGTCCCCGGAATAGGAGGTGGCTTTGTTCGCTTCACAAGGACGTCACAAGTTAACTCACAAGGCTCTCTAAGAAACCTCAGACAGAGGAAGATCTGAGCACCTTGCGTGTGACAAATGTTGCTTTTAGCGTATTCCATTATTTTTGAACGGGTGCAACTCAAGGTGAAGCGCTGGGCCCGCTTTGCTTTGCATGACTCATATATGTAGCCTCCCGTCCACACGCTAAATACCCTGTATTGTGCCTTGGGTTTTCTTTCAGCCGACAGCTAAAGATGTTGACATTTTGAAGCCCAGCGTCATAATACTTTGTTTTCACACACTCTCGACTCGTGTTTATCCTCGCTGAGCCCTGAGCTAACAAAAGACAAGGAAGCTCTTCTACCCAACGGCCATTGGCCCTGTAAGCCCGGAGGGGAGGGAGGGAGGGAGGGAGGGGAGAGGGGAAGGGCTCCTACTTTTTCAGGTGCCAAAGTTTTGACATTGCGAGGAGCTCGAGTTACACTTAGGTCTGAGGTCATGCACTGCTTTTCATGAAGCCTCGTCTGTGATAAACACCTGCTGAGCGACAGAGAAATGTCGCCGCCCGCCTCTGTGGTGGCGTTCGTTACTCACTCAGTCACAACAGATTTACGCCGTGTCATTGTGATGTAAATTGACCGGGATGGGCTATGGTTTTCAGCAGCACGTGGTTTCGCGTCACGGACAGTGTCCTTATCAAATGTTGACCTCTGATTTAGGATAGGAGCTTCGGGGGGGGCAACAAAAAAGCACTGAGAAAACGTCAGACACCCTTTCAGGTTGCAACGTTTACACTTTTCCCAGGATGTGCCTTGATTCAGGAGCACATATCCCCACCTCCACGCCTCAGCCCTTCTCCATTCTTGTGCGCTAAGCAAACACTAGTACATGTTCCTATTCTTCTGCCATTTTAGCTCCAGTCCAACCGCCCAGAAAAAATTGGCATTAAAGCATTAGGAGCTAATGTTTTTGGAAGTGTACGGTATCTTGGTGGGATTGGGGGGGGCTGTCTAATGTTGGAAGGCCCTCACATGGCAACCATTACATCCATAGCCCCTCTAATCGCTGCCGACCTGCCTACCCGCCTGAAGCCATCCCACCTCTGACTGACTCTTTCTCTTTCTGTGTGTGTGTGTGTGTGTGTGTGTGTGTGTGTGTGTGTGTGTGTGTGTGTGTGTGTGTTTGTGTCAGAGGTTCAGCAGGGCAGCCTGTTCACACTTTCACAAGCAACACACACACGTTTGTTTTACTCTCCTTGTGGGGACCGAACTATTGATTCCCATTCAAAATCCTATTTTCCTTAACCCCTAACCTAATCTTAACTCTAACCCTTACCCTAACCCTAATTCTAACCCTAACCCTAATCCTAAACCTAACCCCTTAGCCTAAAATAGCCGGCAGATTTAAGGTCCCCACAAGGATAGTAAAACCAAAAACACACACAGGAGGGACAATGTTGAAATAATTTCCTTTAAAAAAAGGTTCCTAAGTTTCCAACTATTTGCAGACCATTGCTTTCCCTCTTCAGAATACAGTCTGCTTGTGGAAGACGAAGAGCTAGGTTTGGCCCGTCATCTCTGTGTGTCTGTTTGTTTTTTTGTTTGCTTGTTGTGTCAATCTCAAGTGTGGTGGCTGTCAGCGGCCATATATTTGCTGGTTTGGCAGCAACAGGGCCAGAGAGGCGGAGAGGAGCTGGGCCTCGAGAGCCATAACTCTTTGGAAGCCGCTGGGTGACACTAATGAGAGATCTCAGTCCGTGGAGTCAGTGGAGGGTTCCTGCTGCCTGTTATGTGGATAGAGCTGGGGAAGATTGGACCACTGTAGCCACACTGAGAGGAGGGAAGGAACAGGGGTGTGGGCATCAGATGGCCGTGTGTCTGTGTATGTGTGAGTATATGAATGTTTTTGAAGATATATGTGTTTGCTTGTGTGCGTGTGTGTGTGTGTGTGTGTGTGTGTGTGTGTGTGTGTGTGTGTGTGTGTGTGTGTGTGTGTGTGTGTGTGTGTGTGTGTGTGTGTGTGTGTGTGTGTGTGTGTGTGTGTAGTGGTGTATCACAACTCAATGTGAAGTTTTACATGGCTACATGTTGAGCACACCCCATTTCTTCACCACCTCGTCCCCCAGTCCCATCTTTCCCACACTCCACTCAAGCCCCTTATGTGTGTGTGTGTGTGTGTGTGTGTGTGTGTGTGTGTGTGTGTGTGTGTGTGTGTGTGTGTGTGTGTGTGTGTGTGTGTGTGTGTGTGTGTGTGTGTGTGTGTGTGTGTGTGTGTGTTCCTGTGTGTGTGTGTGTGTGTGTGTGTGTGTGTGTGTGTGTGTGTGTGTGTGTGTGTGTGTGTGTGTGTGTGTGTGTGTGTGTGTGTGTGTGTGTGTGTGTATGCTCGCACTCAAGATCTGGGGGATAATTTACTTGGAGAGACCACACAGGAGACAGCTCAATGCTGAGTAAACACCACATCAAAACACACACACCACCGTACAGTGTGCTCCCCCTCCCTCTGTGTAATTGGGAAAAGCTGCCCTCCATTAAAACTTGCTGACATCACTTAGACGGCTAAGTACGTCGCTGAGTTAACGAGGCCATAGCAGGACGTTGGGCTTTGATTCCATCACACAACAGTCGCAGAGTTCTAACGTAGCTAGCTGGCAGGGACGAGCCGTCATGCTGCAGTCACGTAAATTGAGCGTTTCAAACAAAAACAGACAAACAAAACACGAGTTGTGCATGGGAGGTAAATGTGTGCGGACGTACGAGTGCAGAGCGGTATTGAAGTGCGCCCCACCCACATTTGATTCGGCACACATGCCCTGTGTCTGCTGCGTGGGATCGCCTATCCAAACACACAAAATGGCGTACCGGCTCCTTGCATATCACACACAACCTTTGAAGGAATGTATGCATGCAAGTGTGTGTGTGTGTGTGTGTGTGTGTGTGTGTGTGTGTGTGTGTGTGTGTGTGTGTGTGTGTGTGTGTGTGTGTGTGTGTGTGTGTGTGTGTGTGTTTGCAGGTGACGCCACCCCCCCCCCTCACCGACTCCCTAAACACCCTTCACCCCCCCATTGACTTCCCCAATGAACAGAGGTGGGTTCCTGCATTCAGCTTGAAGTCTAATTAAACCTAGTTACGTGGAGCTCTCCAAGTTCCATTACAGCGTGAAGACTGCCAGCCTCCATCCCTCTCTCCCTCCCTCTCTCATCCCTCTCTCTCTCATTCTATATTAACACCTGCTTCTTTTCCAATTAGTCCCACAAATAGAGACAAATGAACCAGGGGTTCGCTGATTAATTCACTTCTGTCAAGGACTCCATCGCCTCCACACACACACACACACACACACACACACACACACACACACACACACACACACACACACACACACACACACACACACACACACACACGCGCACACACACACACACACACACACACACACACACACACACACACACACACACACACACACACACACACACACACACACACAAAGGGTGCATACACACATGCACAGAGCCCATACCCACACACACACACACACACACAGGACTCACTGGACTAGAACATAGGCAAGTGTTCTGCTAGTGTCCGCAAGGGAATAGCCAGGGTAGACTTGTCTTTGTGTTGACTTCCTATGAACAATACACATACAAATATGACACATTCATACTGAAACCATTGTACCCTCAGAGCAATGTATTAGAATCTGTACATCATCCACACAGGTCCAATTGAGCAGTATAAATGTTGCCATCCAAAACTGTAGATTTAACTACTCTATGTTCACTTTGGCAGCCTATTTTATTTAGCCTTTATTTAACTTGGCAAGTCA
>NC_068448.1:36847584-36865084 GCF_023373465.1 Oncorhynchus keta | reverse complement strand
GCGTTCGGTCACGTCTGTCTCCCATCAGGCCTCACTAGCTTAACTGTCTCGCTGACAGACACACTGTTTAGAGCCCATCATCTGATACCCCTCTCTCCCTGTGCCCCTCTCACCGACCCCCCTTCATCACCCCTCTCTTTCCACCTCTCTGTACCCCTCGTCCCCTCTCTCGTCCCTCCCCCTCCCATACCCCCTTTTCCACCCCACCCAGTCCCTCCCTCCGTCACTGGCTTTGCTGAATAACTCCTCGCCCTCCTCCTAGTCGGCCGCGTGATGGCTTCCCGTCTGGGGGTGACAGGTCAAGTGGCCCCTGTTGTCCCCCCACTCCTCTTGTCCCAGACAGATCTGTTTGAGGAGGCTTGTGTGTGTGTGTGTGTGTGTGTGTGTGTGTGTGTGTGTGTGTGTGTGTGTGTGTGTGTGTGTGTGTGTGTGTGTGTGTGTGTGTGTGTGTGTGTGTGTGTGTGTGTGTGTGTGGTGTGTGTGTTGGGGAGGGGGAGTTGGGGATTTTCTAGGCATTCTACAACAAAGGAGAGGCAGTAGGAAAGAGACACTGGGAAAGAGGCACTTCTCTACAAGTTAAAGGTTACCTACTATAAACTGATTACACTTTACCAGGGTAGACAGACAGACAGACAGACAGACAGACAGACAGACAGACAGACAGACAGACAGACAGACAGACAGACAATCCTTGTGCTGCAGTTAGTGTAGTAGAGTTGTAGTAGGCAGATAGTTGAGCGAGAGACAGAGAGAGAGAGAGACAGAGAGAGAGAGAAAGACAGACAGAGAGAAACAGAGACAGAGAGAGAGAGAGAGAGAGAGAGAGAGAGAGAGAGAGAGAGAGAGAGAGAGAGAGAGAGAGAGAGAAAGAAACAGAGAGAGAGGGGGAGAGAGAGAGAGAGAGAGAGAGAGAGAGAGAGAGAGAGAGAGAGAGAGAGAGAGAGAGAGAGAGAGAGAGAGAGAGAGAGAGAGAGAGAGAGAGTTGTGAGTGTGTTAACATGGCAAGGGCACAGCAGGCCCATCTGTAAATGCTTAGTGGGATGGATATGGGGCTATTCACTTTGCCGTTATTTAAGCACTCAGTCATTTAACGTGGTAGTCAGGGAAGGGTAGAGGGGGAAGAGGCGAAACAACGACGGATAAGGCAGAGGGACAGAGAGAGAGACAGAGAGAGAGACAGAGAGAGGGACAGAGAGAGGGACAGAGAGAGGGACAGAGAGAGGGACAGAGAGAGGGACAGAGAGAGGGACAGAGAGAGGGATAGAGAGAGGGACAGAGAGAGGGACAGAGAGAGAGACAGAGAGAGGGACAGAGAGAGGGACAGAGAGAGGGACAGAGAGAGGGACAGAGAGAGAGACAGAGAGAGAGACAGAGAGAGGGACAGGATAGGGACAGAGAGAGAGAGACAGAGAGGGGACAGAGAGAGAGACAGAGAGAGGGACAGAGAGAGGGACAGAGAGAGGGACAGAGAGAGGGACAGAGAGAGGGACAGAGAGAGGGACAGAGAGAGGGACAGAGAGAGGGACAGAGAGAGGGACAGAGAGAGGGACAGAGAGAGGGACAGAGAGAGAGACAGAGAGAGGGACAGAGAGAGAGATAGAGAGAGAGACAGAGAGACAGAGAGAGAGACAGAGAGAGAGACAGAGAGAGGGACAGAGAGAGGGACAGAGAGAGGGATAGAGAGAGGGATAGAGAGAGAGACAGAGAGAGAGACAGAGAGAGGGACAGAGAGAGGGACAGAGAGAGGGATAGAGAGAGGGACAGAGAGAGGGACAGAGAGAGGGATAGAGAGAGGGACAGAGAGAGGGACAGAGAGAGGGATAGAGAGAGGGACAGAGAGAGGGACAGAGAGAGAGACAGAGAGAGGGACAGAGAGAGGGACAGAGAGAGGGACAGAGAGAGGGACAGAGAGAGGGACAGAGAGAGAGACAGAGAGAGAGACAGAGAGAGAGACAGAGAGAGGGACAGAGAGAGGGACAGAGAGAGGGATAGAGAGAGGGATAGAGAGAGAGACAGAGAGAGGGACAGAGAGAGGGATAGAGAGAGGGACAGAGAGAGAGAGAGAGAGAGAGAGAGAGGACAGAGAGAGAGACAGAGAGAGGGACAGGATAGGGACAGAGAGAGAGACAGAGAGAGAGACAGAGAGAGGGACAGAGAGAGGACAGAGAGAGAGACAGAGAGAGAGACAGAGAGAGGGACAGAGAGAGGGACAGAGAGAGAGACAGAGAGAGAGACAGAGAGAGGGACAGAGAGAGGGACAGAGAGAGGGACAGAGAGAGGGACAGAGAGAGAGACAGAGAGAGGGACAGAGAGAGGGACAGAGAGAGGGATAGAGAGAGGGACAGAGAGAGGGACAGAGAGAGAGACAGAGAGAGGGACAGAGAGAGGGACAGAGAGAGGGACAGAGAGAGAGACAGAGAGAGGGACAGAGAGAGAGACAGAGAGAGGGACAGGATAGGGACAGAGAGAGAGACAGAGAGGGGACAGAGAGAGAGACAGAGAGAGGGACAGAGAGAGGGACAGAGAGAGGGACAGAGAGAGGGACAGAGAGAGGGACAGAGAGATGGACAGAGAGAGAGACAGAGAGAGGGACAGAGAGAGGGACAGAGAGAGGGACAGAGAGAGGGACAGAGAGAGGGACAGAGAGAGAGACAGAGAGAGGGACAGAGAGAGAGACAGAGAGAGGGACAGAGAGAGAGATAGAGAGAGAGACAGAGAGAGAGACAGAGAGAGAGACAGAGAGAGAGACAGAGAGAGGGACAGAGAGAGGGACAGAGAGAGGGATAGAGAGAGGGATAGAGAGAGAGACAGAGAGAGAGACAGAGAGAGGGACAGAGAGAGGGACAGAGAGAGGGATAGAGAGAGGGACAGAGAGAGGGACAGAGAGAGGGATAGAGAGAGGGACAGAGAGAGGGACAGAGAGAGGGATAGAGAGAGGGACAGAGAGAGGGACAGAGAGAGAGACAGAGAGAGGGACAGAGAGAGGGACAGAGAGAGGGATAGAGAGAGGGACAGAGAGAGGGACAGAGAGAGAGACAGAGAGAGAGACAGAGAGAGAGACAGAGAGAGAGACAGAGAGAGAGACAGAGAGAGGGACAGAGAGAGGGACAGAGAGAGGGATAGAGAGAGGGATAGAGAGAGAGACAGAGAGAGGGACAGAGAGAGGGATAGAGAGAGGGACAGAGAGAGAGAGAGAGAGAGAGAGAGAGGGACAGAGAGAGAGACAGAGAGAGGGACAGGATAGGGACAGAGAGAGAGACAGAGAGAGGGACAGAGAGAGGGACAGAGAGAGAGACAGAGAGAGAGACAGAGAGAGGGACAGAGAGAGGGACAGAGAGAGAGACAGAGAGAGGGACAGAGAGAGGGACAGAGAGAGGGATAGAGAGAGAGACAGAGAGAGGGATAGAGAGAGGGATAGAGAGAGAGACAGAGAGAGGGACAGAGAGAGGGATAGAGAGAGGGACAGAGAGAGAGAGAGATAGAGAAAGAGCGAGAGAAAGTGGGGCTTGGGTACATCTCTTGGGTGAATTCCCCTTGGATGACGAACGTGTGTGTGTGTGTGTGTGTTTGCCTTATTCAGAACCATGGCTAGGAGGGCTACTTTAGGCCAGAGCAACTCAAAGGCCCAGGCGTATTGCTCACAATGGCTTTCTCTCTGCATCTAACCTTTGCCCTCTCTCGCACCCAAACACAAACGGGTCTGTGCGTCCTCACTTCCTCTCGTGAAAAAACAACAGAAAGAAAAAGAGAAAAACATTGCACATCCTGCCCTCTCTCAAAGGATGGCACGGCCCGAGCCTGGCGCCGAGGGAGCCCGTTTGGGCTTAATTCGTCACCCCCCCCCCCTCCCCTCCTCATCTCTGTTTCGTGCTAATTAATTTAATCCTGTAAGCAGGTGTAAGCCCGCTCGTTATAGAGCCAAGTTGTATCGGCAGGGGAGCAGAGCTGGGGTGGGATGGGGGGGGGGGGTGTTGTGAAAGAGGGGAGAGCATTAACGTGGGGCATAAACAACAACAGTGCATCGCCTCGACGACAGCAAGCGGAAAGCACTGTTTAAGATAGAGGGCACGGGGGGTAAATAACCTTTTTCTAATGTGGAGGAGTAGAGGCATTGGGTGAATCATAAATATCTTTCCTTTTCCAGTTTTCTTCTCAGAGATAGCAGAATGGGATGGTCGTGAAAGGGAGGAAGAGAAAGGGGGATGAAAAATGGGGACAAGCCCTTTTTGTCATTCTCACCGCGGAGCGGGAGTCTGTACAACATTCTTTTATTTCCCTCTCTTTCTTCTCCTTCCTTTTCCTGGACTCGTCCGTGGTGGGGGGGGGCTGTTTTGAATGTGCGGGGGGTAGCGCCAGAAACCCCTTTCCAAGTCCCCGGTGTGAAGGAGTAGGGTTTGGCAGATAGGACCCTCTGGATGGGAGATAAAGTGATGCAGCAACGGGGGGCTTTAGAAAAGAAGAGCCACCGTGTTGTGGCCGGACCGTGCCAGGGTCCCCAGTGCTTTTTTCCGGGAGTGTGACCGCCCCCCCCTGCTGCTTGGCATGCCGGTAGCAGCCTGAGAAAGAGCTGAGGGTACAGGGGGAGGGGGAAGGAGGAATATATTCCCTCGCTCTATAGAGGTGCAATGGTCAATCAACCTCCAAGGCCATCCTTCCTCTATCAAATCAAACCAAATTTTATGTCACGTGCGCCGAATACAACAGGTGTAGACCTTACCGTGGAATGCTTAGTAAGGAGCCCCTAACCAACAACGCAGTTCTTGTTCCTCTCCTCTATTGTGGTAACAATCTCCCCAAATGCACATCCTCCAGCTAAATAGGGCCCAACGCTCTGTCCTCTCTTTCTGTTCGCTCTTCTTTTCTCCTCCTCTTTACTCTGTATTTATTTTTTTATAAGGTGTCAGCGAACAGAAGTTCACCAAATACATTCCTCCGTGCTTGTAGCGCAACAAGCTATTGATTCGGAGATAAGCCCCTTTTAGAAAAGCGAAGGAGAATTTAATTCAGGTTTGAGTGACAGCAGGAAGATTTATCCCCTCCGTCGGACAATGCCGCCTTTTCGGGGACTATAATCTCCCACAGACAATGGCCTGTTTTTCCTCCCCTCATCCTGTGCTTTTCCCACGATGCTCGCTGATTAGCGCAGCTCAGCTGGACGGACGCCATTATCTCTCTCCTCGTTCCATTTTCTGTGAATCGTCTTTTGCGTTTGTGTCAAGACGGATGGAAAGAGACGGGAGAAAAGAGAGAGAGAGGGGTAGAGGATAAAGGGAAATGAGATGGAAGAGAGAGAGAGAGAGAGAGAGAGAGAGAGAGAGAGAGAGAGAGAGAGAGAGAGAGAGAGAGAGAGAGAGAGAGAGAGAGAGAGAGAGAGCAAGAGAGAGAGAGCAAGAGAAAGAGAGAAAGGAGAGAGATGGGGGGGTTTATGTGCCAAGTTCATTGAGTGTGCCTGGGACAGAGGGATGCCAGTAGTGTCAGCAGACACCATCATATGTCCTGACCAACAGGAGGGAGAGGAGGGAAGAAAAGAGAGGGGGTGAGGAGGGAGAGCAGGAAACTGGAGGAGAGACGGTCTTTATTCAATGCTCAGGGGGGCTACTAAAGATAGACATGATTTACGTGTCCAAGAAACAAGTCTAATGAGAGAGAGAGAGAGAGAGAGAGAGAGAGAGAGAGAGAGAGAGAGAGAGAGAGAGAGAGAGAGAGAGAGAGAGAGAGAGAGAAACAGAGAGAGAGAGAGAGAGAGAGAGAGAGAGAGAGAGAGAGAGAGAGAGAGAGAGAGAGAGAGAGAGAGAGAGAGAGAAAACAGAGAGAGAGAGAGAGAGATAGAGATAGAGAGAGAGAGAGAGAGAGAGAGAGAGAGAGAGAGAGAGAGAGAGAGAGAGAGAGAGAGAGAGAGAGGTAGAGAGAGATAGAGAGAGAGAGAGAGAGAGAGAGAGAGAGAGAGAGAGAGAGAGAGAGAGAGAGGTAGAGAGAGAGAGGTAGAGAGAGGAAGAGCGGAGAAAATGTGTAAGGTCAGAGTGTGTGGATTGTGTTCCGTCCGTGGCTGTCCGCATCAGAGGGACTGGCGTACAGTGTGTGCGTGGATCCGCGTGTGTTAGTGTGCGTGTGTTAACATGCTGGAGATGACACTAGGAGAGCACACTATGTCCCAGAAGGAAGCACCATCATCAACACGTGTGTCTAACCCGCTGGGCAGCAATCAGTGTCCCTCCTGAGTCTCCTGAGTAGCTAGACTAGCCTGCTGAGCTAAAGACAAGACATATATATTACATATTCAGGGGAAAAATCTAATCTATTCCATTTAGTCCATGGCGATGATGATTTATCCTGCCGAACTGAGCCATATTTCATCATCATATGTCTTCATCATTCACACACACTGGCAGCAGTCCAACTGGCACCCTATTCCCTATTTAGTGCACTACTTTTGACCAGGGCTCATAGGGCATGTAGGGAATAGGGTGCCATTTGGGATGCTATCACTGAGGGGGGAAAATAGCCACACTGCCGTAAGTGCAGGCCAATTTGATGATGGAGGGTATTCTTAATGAATATTGAGAAAGAGTATGATCTAAGAAATTGAATGGTATTGATTGTGAAGGGGGGAGGTGGAGAGAGGAGGAGGGAAGGGGTGTACATATTATATAACTATATGACATTGAAGAGAAGGTGAGGTCAATATCAAAAGGTTCAGGCCATTACACCAAACACACACACACACACACAGCACAGTGGAAAGGAGCTAGTCCTGAAGTTACTACTCTACTACTAGTCTATGGAGTCTTGTACTTATTTGGCATGGTCATGTGGGTTAACAAAATTTGAGTATTTGCGAGCAGTTTGAACCCCCCCACCCCCCACCACCACCACCACATTTATAGATGTATATATCCCCACCCATTCACATTACATTAAATCATAGAGTTGTGGTTCACAATTTCGAGTCGATACATCCCTGTTTTTTCTTCTGCAAACTGGAGCTCTCCGTTCGGATGGAGCATTTCCTAGTCAGCCACGTCCAAAACCACGCCACATAAAGCCTTCCCAGCAGGAAGCAGAGAAAAGAAATATTCCCATAATTATAGAAGAGAAAGACATGGACCCATGTCATACATGAAAAACCCCAGATGGATATCTCAGGCCTGATGAGCCGCACTGCACTGTAATGTACTTTACTGGGTGTGTGTGTGTGTGTGTGTGTGTGTACTGTAACCCTCACACACATGGGTCCCAAGCTCCGTGTGGGTACACTGTCTGTGGTCTGGGGGATGCTATTGCTGGGTGTATGGCGAGGAGCAGAAGAGGACTGGATGTCATTTTGTGAAGCGTAAATATTTATTTCCCATCCCTGGGACTTGTCAGTGGCAGAGTGATTGATTCTCTGCCTCGGTCTGCCCTGATGTGTTCAAAATCATATGTTGCACAAACACACTGTTGCTATTCACAAAATAGACTCTCCAAGCAAGCGGTTCTCCCCTCCCGGAACATGAATAACACTTTGGCTTCCCACTGAACAATTGATTTCAGCCCAAAAGCTTCATTACACTAGTCAATGTTGTGGGAGGATAGATGTAATGATTGACAGGTACCTAAATACACTCACTTAAGGGATTTGCTGATTGTACAGAACTCACACGCGCGCACACAGACTGACATAGGAGGCTGAAGAAATTCGGCTTGTCACCAAAAGCACTCACAAACTTCTACAGATGCACAATCGAGAGCATCCTGGCGGGCTGTATCACCGCCTGGTACGGCAACTGCTCCGCCCTCAACCGTAAGGCTCTCCAGAGGGTAGTGAGGACTGCACAACGCATCACCGGGGGCAAACTACCTGCCCTCCAGGACACCTACACCACCCGTTGTTACAGGAAGGCCATAAAGATCATCAAGGACATCAACCACCCGAACCACTGCCTGTTCACCCCGCTATCATCCAGAAGGCGAGGTCAGTACAGGTGCATCAAAGCTGGGACCGAGAGACTGAAAAACAGCTTCTATCTCAAGGCCATCAGACTGTTAAACAGCCACCACTAACAGTGTGAGTGGCTGCTGCCAACACACTGTCATTGACACTGACCCAACTCCAGCCATTTTAATAATGGGAATTGATGGGAATTATGTAAATATATCACTAGCCACTTTAAACAATGCTACCTTATATAATGTTACTTACCCTACATTATTCATCTCATATGCATATGTATATACTGTACTCTACATCATCGACTGCATCCTTATGTAACACATGTATCACTAGCCACTTTAACTATGCCACTTTGTTTACTTTGTCTACACACTCATCTCATATGTATATACTGTACTCGATACCATCTACTGTATGCTGCTCTGTACCATCACTCATTCATATATCCTTATGTACATATTCCTTATCCCCTTACACTGTGTATAAGACAGTAGTTTTGGAATTGTTAGTTAGATTACTTGTTGGTTATCACTGCATTGTCGGAACTAGAAGCACAAGCATTTCGCTACACTCGCATTTAACATCTGCTAACCATGTGTATGTGACAAATAAAATGTGATTTGATTTGATTTGATTTGATTTGACATACGCACACAAAAATGTGCAAGCACACACACTCACTCACTTCTGTGTCGTTGAATGGGGCTTTCCAGTTTTTCTTCAAAGTGAGTATTCAGTATTCCGTATTCAGTAATCAGTATTCAGTACTCAGTATTCTACAGAATAGTGTGATAAACATTCAGAAAGTATTCAGACCCCTTTACTTTTTACACATTTTGTTACATTAGACTTATTCCAAAATGTATATAATCGTTTTTCCCCTCATCAATCTACACACAATACTCCATACTGACAAAGCAAAAACTTTTTTTTTTTTTATTCCACATTTACATAAGCATTCAGACCCTTTACTCAGTACTTTGTTGAAGCAGCTTTTGCAGCGATTATAGCCTCTAGTCTTCTTGGGTTTGACGCTACAAGCTTGGCACACCTGTATTTGGGGAGTTTCTCCCATTCTTCTCTGCAGATCCTCTCAAGCTCTGTCAGGTTGGATGGGAGCATAGCTGCACAGCTATTTTCAGGTCTCTCCAGAGATGTTCGATCGGGTTGAAGTGCGGGCTCTGGCTGGGCCGCTCAAGGTCATTCAGAGACTTGTCCTGAAGCCACTCCTGCATTGTCTTAGCTGTGTGCTTAGGGTCGTTGTCCTGTTGGAAGGTGAAACTTCCTTTCTGAGTGCGCTGGAGCAGGTTTTCATCATGGATCTCTCTGTACTCAGCTCGGTTCATCTTTCCTTCGATCCTGATTAGTCTCCCGGTCCTTGCCACTGAAAACATCCCCATAGCATTATGCTGCCACCACCGTGCTTCACCGTAGGGATGGTGCCAGGTTTCCTCCAGACATGACACTTGGCATTTAGAGTTTGCCTTTTGTCAAACTCCAAGCGGGCTGTCATGTGCCTTTTACTGAGGAGTGGCTTCCATTTGGCCACTATCATAAAGGCCTGATTGGTGGAGTGCTGCAGAAATGGTTGTCCTTCTGGAAGGTTCTCCTATTTCCACAGAGGAACTCTGAAGCTCTGTCAGAGTGACCATTGGGTTCTTGGGCACCTCCCTGACCAAGGCCCTTCTCCCAGGATTACCCAGTTTGGCAGGGCGGCCAGCTCTAGGAAGAGTCTCGATGGTTCCAAACCTCTCCCATTTAACAATGATGGAGGCCACTGTGTTCTTGGGGACCTTCAATGCTGCAGAAATGTTTTGGTACCCTTCCCCAGATCTGTGACTCGACACAGTCCTGTCTCGGAGCTCTACGGACAATTCCTTTGACCTCATGGTTTGGTTTTTGTTCTGACATGCATTGTCAACTGTGGGACCTTATATAGACAGGTGTGTGCCTTTCCAAGTCATGTCCAATCAATGAAATTTACCAGGTGGACTCCAATCAAGTTGTAGAAACATCTCAAGCATGATCATTGGAAACAGGATGCACCTGCACTCAATTTCGAGTCTCATAGCAAAGTGTCTGAATACTTATGTAAATATGTTTTTTCTGTTTTACATTATTTCAAAACAACTTTTCGCTTTGTCATTATGGGTGTATTGTGTGAAGATTGATGAGGAAATTGATTTATTTAATCTATTTTATAATAAGGCTGTAACGTAACAAAATGTGGAAAAAGGATTCCGAATACTTTCTGAATGCACTGTACTGTTAAGAGAAAAGGAGTAAATAATTGTCCCTGCTCAGTTGTAGGACGTGAAATGCTGTGCATGTGTGTATGTGTGTATGTGTTTGTGTATGTGGGTGTATAGGAGGTTAGACTGTTTCTTTAGGAAAAGCCCTGGCTCAATTTATACCTACCACAGCACCCATATCACCTCTGACTCGCATTCACCCCTCTGCTTACAGAACCATCGCCTCCGGAGAAAGAGGATCAAGATCCCATTAAACATACGCTTTGATATCAATTACTCCCCCCTCCGACACTCACTTCTTTCTCTCTCCCTCTCTCTGTCGCTTTCTCTGCCTCTCTTTATCTCAGTGCATCCATCCTCCTTCACTCACTCAGCACCATTCCTCCCTACTTTCTTTGTCTCCCTCGTTCGCTCCCATCCGCCCACGGTGGGGCTCTCGCGCCTTTGAGTTGGATCGACATGCCATCTTGTTTCTCTCCATTTCAAATCTGTCTTAATGTTTACAACACAACTTGAACGAGGTCAAAACGAGAGACCCCCTTTAGAATTGACTTCCTCAGACACTCGATAAAGAAACATTATTTTATACCAAATCAAGACACCCTACAAAACGTCACAGTTCAAAGAGACCCTTAGAGGAGAGGACAGGGTCACAGTCTGTGCCGACTGCAGAAAAGCATTTTCTGCTGAATACGTGTATAGCGACACACACGACTGACTTCGAGCATCAATATGGCGATGTCAATACCAAAGCGTGGCATTCGGGTCAATTGTCCCTCTATTTTTTCAAGACACCTTTTTTTCTCTCTACCTGGCTTTTTTTGTCTGTTCATTTGGTTCCAGTTCTTTTGTGTGGGTTTTGTAATCTCATCTCGGGAGTCTGCATGTGTCCAGCTCTGTAGGAACCTAGGCTTCTCTTCGAGACCTCTGCAGGGACGGCCCTGTGTTCCCCGTGAAGTACTAACTCTACCGTTTTCTGTCCTCCAACACATTTTGATTGGAGTGACTGTTTTGTTCGCTTGCTTCCTTCTTGGCGCCCCTTTTCTCGGTCAGTCATCTCATCTTTCTCTCCCCCCCCATTCAGAAATAGGCTGCTTCTCTTCTCCCTAACGAGCGCTTACTGGAGTGCCCATCCCTGCTTCCCAGCTATGAAAACAGGCCTTCGGTCTGAAGATGCTTGGAGGATGTGGTTATTATTGCGCACACCGGCCCCGCGGCCAGTTTTCAGTAAATGATGCCCCAAACTTAGCCAGAGGAATGACTTGGGCTTCTTGCTCGTTGTTCCTTTATTGCAGCTCAGCCCCATGAGTCAGCCCTAGTGATATTATTTGTTCCAGAGAAAAACACTCGGCTTCTTTTACTTTTCTTTCCCTCTTTCTCTTGCTTTCACTCTCTCTCACACTCGCTCGCTCTCTCTCTCTCTCTCTCTCTCTCTCTCTCTCTCTCTCTCTCTCTCTCTCTCTCTCTCTCTCTCTCTGACTTGCTCAATAAACTTGCTTTTCAAATGTTTGCAGCTCCCCGTCTGCTTTAAGGAGCAAAGCCGGAGTAATTCAAACAACATGGTTGTAATTTGCTATGACATGTTTCATTTCTGACCTCAGTGCAGATATCCATCTCTTTTTCGTGAGGGAGCAGAGGAGCAGTGGAGGGGTGGACCAGGCCGAGCTATTTAGGGCTGATTTCTATGGTCTTTCCTTGCACACCACTGGAATTGTGGGTACTTGGAGACCAAATTGTTTGTTTAGTCTTGAGTTGATTTATACACAAATGTGTACCTTCAGAGCAGTTCTGAGTCAGGCGTTCTACACGAATGCTATCAGTCAAAGTCGACTCTGCATTTCAGCGAGGGGCCTTTTCATATGGAAGACGAACATTGCTGGCGAGGGACTTCCGGTGGAAGGCACACACAACAATGGTCGGCCTTTTCGATAGGACAAGACTTCAAGGCTTGACGCGGAGATAGTGTTTGCTTGTGGCACATAACACCGAATTTAAAATACATCTGACATGATCCCAGTTGTTTGTTTTTTTATCGCAGGCAGAAAACGACTGAACAGTTCAATTTTAGATGGACGAGGGGTAAGTCAAAGTTGAGAAACTGACAGCCCAAGCACACTTCACTGCCAACCGAAAGCCACAAATATGAGAGCGTTCCCTGAGAAGCCGGGCATGTGAAAACAAAAGCGTCTGTAAGGGGAGAGGGAAGAGAGGAAAAGCGAGGGAAGGAGGAATGGGCGGGCAGAAACAGAGGGAGAAGAGAGAGAGACCTGCTGAGGTTTTAATATGGGTGAGAGGTCAGTGCTGAGCCAGAGGCGGGCACAGAAGAGGACATGTCTTTCTGCTGCCCTTCACCGACACACACAGCCTCCATCATTGCTTTCTCTCTCCTGTATCTTTTCAGCCTGTGACAAGCGCCCTGAGGGATGGCACAGTGATAGCCAGGCAACTCTAAGAGAATGAGGGTTGACACCCCAAAAGGTCAAGCACACACCAAGTCACATTCTAGTTCTCAACACTTCACACACACACACACACACACACACACACACACACACACACACACACACACACACACACACACACACACACACACACACACACACACACACACACACTACACACATCTACTGTTATCCATCTACTGTTAAAAAAACAGCACCCAACTAACAAAAAAACAAGTTTTTATATTTTACACGATATGCCATAAAAATATTTTGTTCAATTAATGTTTCTTTTTCGAATCTCAAAACATTCACAATTGTATAGTTGAGGTTTTGAAGAGAACGAGCGAATAAATAGTTGGGACATAAATATTCCAGCAGCGCCGGTATAAAGCGAGGCCATTGTGGACAGACTTATTGAAGGCTGCCACACAAGGCCTTTATCTGTGTCCATCTCTGACGCCCATTCATAAAGGACGGAATGTGCTCATCTTTGTCTTGCCGGAGATGTTATCATGCATATTTAGTACAGCTCATCAGGAGGAATTCCATTGGCTCCTTTGAGAGCAGAGAGAAAGAGAATGATAATGAATGAGTATTGAGCAGAGTGGTGAACAATGCCGGTCGGAGTTTTAGGCTCTTCCACAGTAAGAGACGACTCTTAGAAAAGAGCACAGGCCATTGGTCTCCACACACACACTACACACACACACACCAAAAATGTGGACAGATGCTACGCATCTATCAAATAAACAAACCCCTGTAGGCGTTCCTCCTAGCGCCGTTGAGAGGTAGCAACCCCAAAAGCAAACCCAGAATCCCTAAGAAGCGACTAGAGCGACCCGGTCGGTGAGTGGAGGGGTGCTAATTGCCCCACTGGTTGAACAGCTGCACAAGCTGATGTGCTTTAGGAGTGAGAGGTGTGTGTGTGTGTGTGTGTGTGTGTGTGTGTGTGTGTGTGTGTGTGTGTGTGTGTGTGTGTGTGTGTGTGTGTGTGTGTGTGTGTGTGTGTGTGTGTGTGTGTGTGTGTGTGTGTGTGTGTGTGTGTGTGTGTGTATTACCATCTTCGTGGGTACCGGAAATCTCCAAAAGTCCCCACAAGGACAGTAAAAACAAGGAAAATTCTCCCTCAGTGGGACATCTCCCAGGTCCCCACGAGGACAAATGCTATTTTAAGCTGAACGGTCAGGTTTGGGCTGAGGGTTACAATTAGGGTTAGGATGTTAGGTTTAGGGTAAGGGGTTAAGGTTAGGGAAGAGAGGATTTTAAATGGAAATACATTTTAGGTCCCCATAAGGATAGCAAAACATATGCTGTGTGTGTATGTGTGCGCGTACATGTGTAGGTACGTGCGTGAATGTGTGTGTGTCTATGTGTGAAGTAAGAAAGGGCCTCTTTCAGAACCAGGCCCCTTGGCTGCAACTGGACAGGCCCTGCACAAGATGTTCACACTCCGGACCTGCCAATTGTAAACAGATTGCAGTCTGTCTTTGTCCCTCTCTCTACTGGCTTTGGCCAAGACTAGGTCTGTGAATTGCCAGGGACCTCAAGATACAATATTATCACGATACAATAGTATCACGATACAATAGTATCACGATACTTCGGTGACGGTAGGATATGCATTGCTATTCTCACGATTCTATATGTATTGCGATCCAATACTGAGATTTCATAGGGTTTTGATGTTCGAAAACCAAGATAACACGCATGCCATTGGCCAACGGATCAAACTGCGTGGTAAATATGCCGGTTGGAGAGTGTCTGCACATTGGGAAGATGTCGGCGAGGCATCAGAATAGAATGTTGATGTCTGGCTGACGTATAAACGATGTAGAATTGTGTAATGTAGAATGTAGATATTCTAATGCATCTGAAAGACGTCTTGTGAATGAGGAAACTATGTCTAAACTGCAACTTCACCAATGAATCCTGTATACATCTACGTTGAGCAGAAGTACGTGTGCTATCTGAGAACATATTGCTCACCATACGTCTGTTGCAGAGAGACAATTCGTTTTGCAATAATGTAGATAATTGCTGAAAACATGTTGGATCACCTTAAAAAAAATAACATGGAGAACAAGTTATATACCGAAGGTTTGGCACAGGACGCTACTTAGTGGGAAAACAATTATATACAGTTACCAGTCAAAAGTATTAGGACACCTCAAGGTTTTTTGCTTTATTTGGACTATTTTCTACATTGTAGAATAACAGTGAAAACATTAAATAACCTGGTTCAAAACTATGAAATAACACATATGGACTCATGTAGTAACCAAACAAAGTGTTAAACAAATCCAAATTTTAGATTCTTCAAAGTAGCCACCCTTTATGTTGATGACAGCTTTGCACACTCTTGGCATTCTCTCAAACAGCTTCATGATGAATGCTTTTCCAACAGCCTTGAAGGAGTTCCCACATATGCTGAGCACTTGTTGGCTGCTTTTACTTCACTCTGTGGTCCAACTCATCCCAAACCATCTCAATTGGGTTGAGGTCGGATGATTGTGGAGGCCAGGTCATCTGATGCAGCACCATCACTCTCCTTCTTGGTCAAATAGCCCTTACACAGCCTGGAGGTGTGTTTTGGGTCATTGTCCTGTTGAAAAACAAATGATATTCCCTCTAAGTGCAAACCAGATGGGATGACGTATCGCTGCAGAATGCTGTGGTATCCATGCTGGTTAAATGTACCTTGAATTCTAAATATATCACTGACAGTGTCACCAGAAAAGTACCCCCCACAACATCACGCCTCCTCCTCCATGCTTCACGGTGGGAACTACACTTGCAGAGATCATCCGTTCACCTACTCTGCGTCTCACAAACACACATTTTTGGAACCAAAAATCTCACATTTGGACTCATCAGACAGATTTCCACCAGTCTAATGTCCATTGCTCGTGTTTCTTGGCCCAAGAAAGTCTCTTCTTATTGGTGTCCTTTAGTAGTGGTTTCTTTGCAGCAATTCAACCATGAAGGCCTGATTCACGCTGTCTCATCTGAACAGTTGATGTTGAGATGTGTCTGAAACTTGAACTTTGTGAAGCATTTATTTGGGCTGCAATTTCTGAGGCTGGCAATTCAAATGAACTTATCCTCTGCAGCAGAGGTAACTCTGTGTCTTCCTTTCCTGTGGCGGCCCTCATGAGAGCCAGTTTCATCATAACGCTTGATAGTTTTTGTTACTGCACTTGAAGAAAAGTTCTTGAAATGTTCTGTATTGACTGACCTTCGTGTCTTAAAGTATGATGGACTGTCGTTTCTCTTTGCTTATTTGAGCTGTTCTTGCCATAATATGGACTAGGTCTTTTACCAAATAGGGCTATCTTCTGTATACCACCCCCTACCTTGTCACAACACAACTGATTGGCTGAAACGCATTAAGAATGAAAGAAATTCCTCAATTTGCCTTTTAACAATATACTATCATATACAATATACTATCATATATATATATGTATTATGTATATATGTATTTTCATAGTATTCATATAAAATCAGCCTCAACCAGCTTCATGAGCTAGTCGCCTGGAATGCATTTCAATTAACAGGTGTATTTCAATTAACTTTTTTTTTCATGAAAATCAATACTTGGAGTATCCATATAAAATCGTCCAAAATAATAATATTGCGATATGTAACTGTATCAATTTTTTCAAAAACAAAACGTTTATTCTTTCAGTGAGATACGGAACTGTTCTGTATTTTATCGAACGGGTGGGAACCCTAAGTCTAAATATTGCTGTTACATTGCACAACCTTCAATGTTATGTCATAATTATGTAAAATTCTGTGTAAAAAAAATCCTATGTAAAATGTATGGTCTTTGTTAGGAAGAAATTGTCTTCACAAAGTTCGCAACGAGCCAAGTGGCCCAAACTGCCGCCCTTGCGTTTCAGCCTCCTCGTGGATTGCAATGTAATCGGCCATAATGGGCGTCCAAAAATGCAGAATACCGATTGTTATGAAAACATGAAATTGTCCCTAATTAATTGGCCATGCCGATTAATTGGTCAACCTCTAATTCTTATGTCTCCAAACTGTCAGCTCGCCTTAGTTCAATTCTTCAACTTTTCAGAGGAGGATGGTTTCTGAGACCTCTTACAACAGAGACCAATGAAAGTAATTGTCTGGATTCTACGGTCGGAGGAAACTAAATTAGCCAATTGGATTTGACTCTGGACCTTTCTTTTCCAACCCAACAGGTAATTAACAATGTCTGGGGTGATTGAATCAAGAGGATGGAGGGAGTGAGCAGATAAGTGGTGCTGTGCCTGGGACTGATACAGGGGGAACGTCCTGTTCCTCCATATCAAAGGATTGGTCACGAATGAGGAACACAAACATTTTAAGGGGGCATACAATGAATGAAGAGCTCAACCTAAACCACTTGTGACCCCCCTGTTCCCCCTCTTCTACCTCCAGACCCATGGTTTATGAACCTCTTGTCAAGACAATGAGAAACACAAAGCATGACCTCCTGCAATGGGAAATGGATCCAGGTTTGGGGTGGGGGGGTTCAGAGTCTCTTTTGGGCCTGTAATTGTAATTGAATCAAGGCTGCAAAGAGAGAGAGAGAGAGCGAGAGAGAGAGAGAGAGAGAGAGAGAGAGAGAGAGAGAGAGAGAGAGAGAGAGAGAGAGAGAGAGAGAGAGAGAGAGAGAGAGAGAGAGAGAGAGAGAGAGAGAGAGAGAGAGAGAGAGAGAGAGAGAGAGAGAGAGAGAGAGAGAGAGAGAGAGAGAGAGAGAGAGAGAGAGAGAGTAGCATTGATGCAGTTCAAGGCCTTGGCATAAATCTCATTATCCTATTTCAATAGGAAGAGAGGGGCACCAGGGTCACTTCATTTTAACAACCGTCAACCATATTGAG